>NW_003298896.1:0-8015 GCF_000151645.1 Tuber melanosporum
CCGGTTCATTGTGGCTTCGAGCCATACCATGCCAAATCATCTACTGAGCGAACCAACCAAGTGCTGGAAGGTTACTTGCGAAGTTTCGTCAACTATGATCAGGATGACTGGTACCAGCTCCTACCGTCAGCCGAACATGCTTATAATAACTCGGCAACCAATGCACATGGACTAACCCCTTTCTACGCAAACTATGGTTTCCACCCACAAACAGAATGGATGAAGGAACACGAGGCGCATAATCCAGGAGCCACACTTTATGCGAACTGGATAAGAACGATCCATGAACAAGCAAGGCAATCACTTCAACAGACACGAGAAGCTATGGCCAAATACTATGACAGAAAGGCCAAACAACAACCTGACTTCAAAATCGGTGACAAAGTAATGTTAAATGCAAAAAACATTCGCACGCGTCGGAAGTCGAAGAAACTGAGTCCAAAACAATATGGACCATTCGTGATCTTGGAGAAATGGGGAAACCGTGCCTCCAAACTCAACATTTCGGATCGATGGAACATCCACCCAGTGTTCCATGTATCTCTGTTAGAACCTTACAGGGAGTCGGTACGCGCCAACCGACAACAACCTCCCAGAGAACCCGAGGACATTGAGGGCGACTTACAATAGGAGATAGAAAAAATAGTAAGAAGCGAAATATGCTCTTACCGAAAAAGAGTACGTAGTCGCTACCAGGAGGTACATGAACTATGGTACTTCGTTAAATGGCAAGGATGTTCTGAAGATGAGAACACCTGGGAACCTGCCACGGGCATGGATAACGCAGGAGAAATGGTGGATGAATTTCACCGCGATAACCCGGAAATGCCACGGCGGGCAGAGGAAGGACGATGAGAAAAAGGTTTTCCTACCGTGGCCAAGCAAACGCGGGAGGTTTTTTACCCTACTCTTATCGGGTCCTAAAGGAATTAATGTTTAAGGTTTAATAATTAGTTGTGTTAATTAAATTTTTTAATTTTTATTTGAATGTACCAAAAAAGGCATTCGGGACGAAGCCATAAGAGGGGGGAGCTCATGTTAGGAATACCGAGATCCGATACCTAGGAACCACCCTAGGTAGGGTAACCTCTCCCGAAATCGAAATCTCAGGTCTCCAGTACCCCCCTCCGGCCCCCTTACGGGGCCCGCGCGTCATCATACATATCGATCTAAGTTGCGTCCTGTGAGTATTATACTACAGAATTGAAGGTGTTAAATTAACACCGTATACGTCGCCGCCGTCTGTCCGACCGGATCCTGTTCGCAGGATATATAAGAGGGGACCTTCGGCTAGGTCTGGGAAGTATAACGGAGTGAATCCGTCAACTACCCAGAAAGTTACTAGGCTTCAAGAACGAGATATCTTTGGCATAGGCTGCAAGTAACGGGACGTTTTTGCGCAAAGAGATGATAATGAATAGTAAAGGATCTTAATGAAAGACCAATACATTCACATCCACCCTACAATAACCAGAAGAGTCTGGAACTCCTAAGAATACTACCATCGAACCCAATGGAATTCGAGGAGTGTTACAACTAGGTTCCGGTACATACTGCAACTGAGGGGGTGACTCCCAAACCGGTGACAGTAACCAGAATCCTGTTACCCACGGTAACCAAGGGTTACCGACCGAGGGATTATCTACCAACCCTATGGAAAGGCTTCCTGCAGGAAAGTAGGAAGTCCTCCGGAAAAGATCTATCAGTTGGGTATGGAGTTATGAAGAGTTGAAGTTAGATGACCTAGAAAGTCTGTAATAACAACTATCTTCGCAGATGCAACCCGTAGATGAAACTGATCATTTCATCGACAAGGGAGACGATTGGAGCCAACACAGTTCGACTTGAGAATTAGGCCATTTGTCTAAAAAAGACTCTCACCATCGGATAATTACTATTAGAAACAGTATGACTTCCAAATAGTCATATTATAATTATCAAAGAGGGTGTGATGATTTTCAGGGTCTCCAGGTGTTTGCACCTTGGAAGAAAACCCGACGTTGCGAGTTATATTGGAAAAAGGTACATGGTTGTATGTTAGTTAGATGTAGTCCGCGAACACTCAGACGCGGAATATAAATATCGAAGTGCCTCCCAAGCTTTAGACATCATCAAGCAACGGAGAAGAGACCTTAACAATATAATATTGTTCTTACGATTTTACTTTACTTTACTTTACTTTACTCCGCTCTTAGTAGTTATAAACGAAACGAGTGAAGTCTGAGCCTTCCTAGACAATCTCCATCTATAAAAACGAATCTCTATCGGCCTAGACAACTCTGAAGTCTATTGGGTTGCCTCCGCCTAACAGTAGTAGTGTTGATAACTTGAAAAAACAGCTATATCAAGTGGCTGAAGATAATGCATTGAGTAAGATGGTAAGCAAATAACTAAAATCTTATGTTTAAGGCAAAACTCCAATACATCAATGTGAACATGTTCTTTCAAGCCATTAACAACTAGTAGTTGCCAATTGCCATTTGCCCTATGAAAAAATACATTAAATTAGTATCAAATTTTATTTAATTAAATCTCTATCTTTTATATTAAAATATGAAAGCATACCTATCTCGTGTATGGGGTTCAAATCTTTTCTCTAACTAGTTATAATATAGTATGGTATCAATCCAGCCATGATTGGAAATACCATAACTGTAATCATGACCTTCAAAGTTTGCTGGATACCAACCATAGTTGTGACTTTTTCCTTTAAAAATCATACAAGGCGTAGCAACGTAGTTGTCAGCGACAATGCACTCGAGGACAGTAACAAGCTCACGCTTATTATCCTGTCGTACGGCGGTTGAATTTGGTATACATAAATGTTTTGGTATAAGGACTTTTGATTGGAGTGCAATTCCCATTTGTATACCCTTTTCATCAAGATTATATAGATTTTCTGGCTGAATCCTATACTCTTGAAATACAACCTCTAACTTGATTATAAAATATTAATTTAATTAAAATTATTACGTTTATTAATTGCAAATTTATAATACACTCATACGTTTGCAAAAAAAATTATTAAAAACAGCTTGGTCTGAAGCTTCTGCTCTGGCTGCATTGATCCAGCAGCTTAGCTTTGACTTCCATTCTGGCAATCTCTTTACAAAATGGTCTTTCCAATGATAGCCAATTTGTATATTGGTACGTAGTATACCAGTTCGATTGCTTAAAATTTAGGCAGTAAGGGTCTCGGCAGTTTGCTTAGTAATAGGAAAATTCTCCTTTGGAAGCCTACAGCAGTGCTCTAGAAGATTTGCCTCCTCTTTATCTATATATTTTATACTTCATTAGTTTCTATATTTTAATTCAGTTTAATAAAACAAACAAAAAAGTCAATGCTTTAAATGAAGTTTTACTTACTTGACAATAACTGCAGTTTCTCACTAGACACTATCTTAGAATTTGTGACTCAGGTAACTCATTTCTGCAAGGTAGAAATATATTTGATTCCAAATGCTGCTGCAGTTTCTCAATAGGAATCGTATTCAGGAGTACTTTGATAGGCTTCAATTGCCCACTCAAGCTTCTCTTCAAGAAGAATAGTCTTGGAACTGACTATTTTAAATGAAAGCTTGAATACCAGTTCAAGGTACTATAGATAGGAGACTTGACGATTCATGAGGTTTGGAGTTTTAAGTCAGGCTTTACTGTAGTTACTTGGTTGTTAAAAACCTTCTACATGGGGATGTTATCGTAAGTGTGTGGTCCAATAGTAGTTGTCTGCCACCTATCTGTATATTTGGGGAGGGTGTATATTTTTCTGTTCTGCGATTGTATCCTACCGTCAAGCCAGCTCTGGGTTCTGGCCTTCTTTTTGTGGGTTGTTCGCGTTGTGATAGTCCCGCGTCACAGAGGCTACTAGGTAGGCCAGTAGAAGTTGATATAACTGAGACTTGAGTTACCTTTATTGAAAGGATAGTGGAGAGTTTGTGGTGGATGCATCCAGCATCCTTGTATGCCAAGGATTAGGATTTTGGAGCTAGACATATAGTTGACATTGTAGTGGATGTAACTAAAGAGGTGATGATGTTAGGCGAAAAAAACAAACAGGATAGATAAGAGTTTTAATTAGAGGACATGCAAAGTAATTCAAACAACACTACATGAAATGAATTTGAATCACATACTCCATTCCTCTTAACCAGATTCCTTACCTTCAGTTGAATCTGCCTCACAAAGTTCAACCTATCATTCTAATAGTGATAGGAATGACTTCCAGCTAGATTCAGAGCTTACTCCATTCCCAGAAAAGCGAATTGCCAGGTGCTGCATGGAATTCATGGGAGGATTTTGCATTGGCCTGTCAAGTGCAAGCTGATGATCCTATGCTGAGTCAAGTTAGGTGTAAGGAGAACTGTTAGGAGGAGGTTTCGCAAAACCTTACTTAGTATAACATGAGTTATTCCTGGTCTTCCTGTAAGAACTATATGAATAAACTAGTGATATAGTATAAGGTTAGTATATGATTTAATAATGATAAATAAAATAAAATATAGATTATTAACTTATTAGAAGTACTGGGATCTGATACCTAGGAACCACCCTAAGTAGGGTAATCCTGCTCAGAATTGGAATCTCTGGTCTCCAACAGCCCCCTCTGGCCCCCTTATTGGGCTCACACATCATCATACATATCTATCTTAGTTACATCCTGTGACTATAATACTACAGTATTGAAGGTATTATAATAATGCCATATACCTCACTACTGTCTGTCCGACTGGATCCTGTTTGTAGGCTTTATGAGAGGGAATATTAGGCTATATCTGGGAACTAGAACAGAGTAAGTCCATCAACTACTCAGAAAGTTACTAGGCTTCAAAGATGGAACATCTTTGGTAGGAGCTGTAAGTAACGGGATATTTTACACAAAGATAGGATATTGAGTGTTAGAGGATCTCTACGAAAAGCCAATACATTTTCATCCATCCTACATTAATTAGAAGAGTTTAGAGCTCCTGAAAAGTACTACTGAAGAAGCCAATGGACTTCTCGGAGTGTTACAACTAGGTCAAGGAATACGTCATAGTTAGAGGAATTATCACTAATACCAGATTATACTTAAAGCAATCTTACTTATGACAACTAAGAGTGACTGACCAAGGGATTGTCAGCCAGTCTGGTGGAATGGCTTCCTGTGAATCAGTAGGAAGTTATCTGCAAGATATCTGTACGTTGGATCAGGAGTTATGGTAGTTTAAAGTTAGTGATCTAGGAAGATTGTATCTACGACTACTCCTGCAGATATGACCTATGGATAAAACTGATTATTTCATCAGTGGAGGAGACAATTAGGGCCAGCACAGTTCTACTTGAGAACTTAACTATAATTCGAAAAACTCTGAAAATTGGATATTTACTATTGGAAACAGCAGAGTTCCCCAACTGGCAAAATAGTAAATTACCAGAAGAATGTAATGGTTTTTAAGATATCCTAGTGTTTGTACTTTTGAAGAATACCCTACGTCACAAGTTATTATTAGAGAAGTGCTATAACAATCCTACTTCTTCCTGCTTAGTTTTTTAATAGGTAATGATCTTTCCTTCTTCTGTTCTCTCGATATTTTAATAACTCAGATAGCTTTTATCTTCACTATTACTTCTGATAATGATGATCACCTTGTACTTGCATTACCTCCGATATATGAGACCACTTTCTCACGTAGTGTTATTGAAGATATGTATAAAGTAATAATTCAACTTATAGTATAGGAAAGAACTTAAGTGGTTGATGAGGAGTCTGTACCGGAGGTTCATTATTATTATTATTATTATTATTATTATTATTAGTATTATCTTCATTTAATTCCTTATTTAAGGTACAAGAACATCGCATGCAGCGCTAGCTATGATATTAAGAAAACTCCTCTACTCCAGACCAAGAGAAAATCCATACCCCCACGATCCTCTGATATGGGCCTAACTATACACACTCCAAGGACAACCAACTCAGGTGCCCAGCCCTCAGGTCTCACGACTTGAATGCGAAGGAGTCTCGCCTAGAAGCCAATGATGTGTCTAAGAAGATTCCTCACCCAAAATATCTCCCTCTTACTAACTACACATAGCCAATATTAAGAAAACCAAACAAGCTAGGCAGGAAAGTATAAGGAAAAACTCGATTCCGTAAACTACTAGATTCTTGAGAGCTACAAAAGAAAACAACAACTGCCAATTGAACCGCCAGATTGCTGTTCATAAAGAATAACCCCTGAAGTAGGTAGCCGGCGAAGAGCGATGAGGCTAGACACCTCCAACCAGTTGAGCCATAGATATAGTGCAATACCACAACCAACCAATCGAGAACAGAAGCCTTGGCACCAGGCCTAAAGAGTGGATGTTTTAACAGAGGGGATACTGTCCAATGGTAGAGTGCCTGTTAGGAATACTGGAATCTGATACCTAGAAATCACCCGAAGTAGGGTAACCTCTCCTGGAATGAGAATTCCTGGTCTCTAACACATCCCTCTGGCCCGCTTACATGGCCCACATGTTATCATACATATCAGTTTCAGTTGCATCCTGTGACTATAATACCACAGAGTTGCAGGTGTCAGATTAACACTAAATACATCGCCAACATCTGTCCGACTGGATTCTGTTTGCAGAATATATGGGAGGGGACCTTCAGCTAGGTCTGAGAGGTAGAACAGAGTATATCTGTCAACTACTCAGAGAGTTACTAGGCTTCAAAGAGGTAATATCTTTGGCATAGGCCATAAGTAACAGGATATTTTACACAAAAAGATGGTACTGAATGGTAAAGAATCTCAGCGAGAGACCAATACATTCATATCTACCCTACAATATCCAGAAAAGTCTAGAACTTTAAAAAACACTACCATAGAAGCCATTGAGCTTTACAGAGTGTTGCAACTAGGTTTCGGAATATGTTGTAGTTACAATAACTTCTAATACTACAATAGTGATTGAAATCCTGTTACCCAAAGCAATCAAGGATTGCTGGCCGAGGGAATATTTGTCAATCCGATGGAATAGCTTTCTGCAAATTAGTAGGAAGCTCTCTGGATGACATCTATTGGTTGGGTAAGAAGTTATGAAGGTTTAAAGTCAGGTTATGTAAAAAGGTTATAATTACGACTGCCTTCGCAGATGCAACCCGCAGATAAAACTAATCATTTCATCAATGACAGAGACAATTGGGGTCAACTCAGTTTGACTTGAGAACTAGGCCACAAGTCTAAAGACTCTAATGATCAGATAACTACTATTGGGAACAGTGTGGTTCCGAATTAGTTATATTGTAATTGCCAAAGAGGGTGTGGTGATTTTCAGAGTCTTCAGGTATTCGCAGCTTTTAAGAATACCTGACATTGCAAGTTATAACCAGAGAGGTACATAGTTGTATAATAAATACATATTATCCGCAAACACTCAAACACGGAATATAAATATTGAAGTGCCTCTCAAGCTTTATACCTCATCAAGCAATTGAGAAGAGACCTTAACAATATAATATTGTTTTATGATTCTATCTTACTTTACCAAATTTACTTTACTCTTAGTAGTCATAAATGAAACGAGTGAATTTGAGCCTTACTAGACAATCTCTATCTATAGAAACAAATCTTGATTGGCCCAGGCAATTCTGAAGTCTATCAGATTTTCTTTGCCTAATAGTGTCCACGCTATACTAAAGGGTGTCTTACTAATGAAGACTTGTGCAAAGATTTGGCAGTTGCAAGGTGGAAGTCCTAGTACATGAATCACAAGTAGTTGAGCCTAGGGATTCATCATTATATTAAGGTGGTAGATGGGGAGTTGGTAGTAGCAGGTAACCCCTTTGATGGCACACTAATAGTGGAAACAGGCAGTGGGACCAAGACGATAGAGGACTAGACAACTTGATAATGTGCTAAAGGAAACTTGATGGTAGTGGGTACGTCTTACTAGGCGCAGGAGCCATATTGAAGAAGTGGTTCTTCTTGCCCAACTAATGGCGATATGACTACTCCTGCTATAGTACTGCCATCTCTGCTGTGGTCACC
>NW_003298896.1:8118-18898 GCF_000151645.1 Tuber melanosporum
CTGTGGTCACCAGAAAGAGCGCCATCTTGCAAAAACACCTTGAGAAACGGCCTCCCTAGCTCCAAATGTGTCACGATCAATTTTGGTATTTTTAGAACCAGTAATGGGACAAGTTAGACCTTGTGATGCAGACATCGATGGTCTTGAAATGGGCATAAGTAAATGAGTTATTGAAAGTACCCAGCTGCTCCTTTTGTGGTTTGGTATTGGTGGGGGGATATTTGGATTTTGGGTTACATTACAAGAAAACAGAGAGCTGTTGGGATAGACTGCATATTTCCTTTATTGAGTATGTGGTCCAGATTACATTGAAAGTGAACAAAAGTGATGGTATAAGATGTGGTTGAGTAGCAAGGTGGAAAGACGCATAAATCTGGAGTGACTCTAGTCGTCACAAGTGCCCGTGAGTCTACATAGGTAGTAATTTTTGGATTTATGTTTGGAAGGAGCATTTGCGAGACAGAATAGTTCATGGTAGTGTATTTTAGATTGTTTTTTTTATAGGATGTGGGGGAGACTAGTCATATGCCAGTATTGGCGGTACTATTATAAATAAAATTAGATTGAATTCTAAGTACTTTTCCTACTTATTACTTTAACAAAGATAAAACACCTTTACACTCTTTATCATTATCACGACCTTTATTGCTATTACGACGAGAATAACTCTATACAAGGTAGAGTTAGAGAAAGCTTATGATAAGCCTAACAGATAGAAGACATAAGTCTTGTACTATCAGTAACATAGGCATAGGCCTAAGAGCTATCATATAGCTGAAAAAGAAGAAAGAAGAAGTGAAGTATCATTTCCTGTCGCCAAGAACTAACTATCCGAATAAGGATTATTACATATAATCATGTCTTGGTTGTGGCTTTGCAGCCACATCCCCCTGGCTGCTCGCTTGCTCGCAACCTGGGGTACTCTTCCAGAGTGCCTGCCAGCTCAACATGACTTTACAGCTCAACACAACTTGTGGCTCAACACAAATCTTTGTGGCTCAACAGAACTTTTTTGTGGCTAAACAGAACTTTTTTGTGGCTCAACTAAACTTCACAATTCCACCACAGATACAAATTATTCTAATTTATACTTATTTTCCCCAATCTAATCAGTTTTTTAATACATATAACAATTTATTTTGATATTTTCTTCTTATAGGCTAAAACCTTTTGCCTATTTTTAACCTTTAATTTCATCTCATCAAGTAGAGGTTTGCACTCCTCATGCTCTAACCACTTCTTTGCATTCCGAGCTTTTTGCAGCTGTTTCTCTGCTTTTTCAATTTCTGCATCCTCTCAGCTTTTTGCCATCTGACGAGCTTGTGATGGATAAATGACTCCACCCTTTTATACCTGCCATCGACTCTGTCCCTGCTGTCTTACAGATCTTGCATATTCTGCTGCTCTAGTATGCTCCATGTGCTCCATTGCCAGTGCACCTGACTGTGCTTGTACCAATCTACCTTGCAAAACTAATTTCAATTCTTTCTGAAATGTTGGTGACAAGTCTTGAGCATCAAGTTGTAATTCCTCTCCCATGTGCTTCAAGCTTCGGATAGTAACAGGAATAGTTGTGGATGATATTCGTGGAGGTGTAATGGGTTACTGGAGAAGTGAAACTGCTTCACGTAACTTGGATATCACAATACTTGGATTGAATGGGATAAGTCCAGTTGCCTTAAAGGCAGATTTAATTGTGGAAGGTTTGAAGGTTTGTTGTTGGATAGAATCTATTGTCTAGAAATTCTATCTTGTCAAACTCTCCACAGCCAGTACGGGTTGCAGCTTCTACTGCTTCACCATAATAATGTTTATATGGCTGAAAAACTGTAACATCAAGGGGTTGGAGAAGATGACTGGTATGAGGGTGTAGGCAGAAGACAATAATCTTATGGCTATCACAGTAATCGAGGAACTGCTTAGTGCAATGCGAGCCAAATCCATCCAAAAGTAATAGCCGATAGTTGGCTACTTTTCGTTGCAGAGAAAAGTAGTTGAAATACTCCAGCTACTGTAGTGACAATTTATCATTGCTGTATCCAGTCTCTGAGGTTCCTATAAGATTATCATCTGGTATACTGGTTGTTGTATACTAGTGCTCCTGATGTATAACTCCTGGAATAATGATCATCAGGGGAAGAACTACTCCATCGCCACTGATAGTCTCACAAACGGATATCTGCTTACAGTTTGTGGAGCTTCTAAGGTATGACTGTCATGATGGGTCCCACGTAATTATCCACTGGTCCCAGCCTATACCAATTCAGAAGCCTGTTTCATCAAAATTGTAGCAGTCTTGGTCCTCAATACTCTACTTCTTGCGGATAGTGTGATATTTCTGGAACCAATCTTTGATCTCATCAGATTGATGAGCATTTTTTCTGTTGATATCAAGAGTACATTGTTTTCGAATCGAATACTCTGGATAATGGATCATGAAGCATCTAGTCCAGTGGTCTCCAACGGTAGGAAATGAACCATGACCTGTATAGGAATACTGCAAAATAGCATTTGCGCAACCAGAAACCATTGGGAGGCGCACACTTGTTCCTATTGTGTCCAAGCGGTCTAGGTATTGACACACTGCCAGTTCTTGGTCTTCAGACAGTTTCCTGTTGGTTGCTTCTCTATCCTGTTTTGATGGAACTCCATGCCACCAGGCTCGAAGTCTGGATTCTGGAATTTCATACTGGCAGGCAAGTGCTGCAAGATTCGGTTTCTCATGCTCTATACCTTCAAGAGAGACAATTGCAGCTCGAATTCGGATCTCGTTATCTTCGTAAGGCTCCACCCATTAACTAGGAAGCATAATAGTAGCTGGTAGTGGTGCCATGATGGTGATTATATCGGGGAAATTGGTATCGAGAGGATAGGCTCTAGGTGACTTTGAACAGATTGGCAGTAATTGTAGAAAGAATATATTTGGAAGATTGTTTGAAAATCAAATTGATAAGTACTGGACAATTGTAGCAGTCAAGCTTTAACTTTAATACATCTATATATAAAATAGAATACTGTATACAATGGGTTTTAAATAGAATTGTAAGAAATGGAGATTCATTGAAGTTCAATGATAAAGATCAATAAGAATATAAGATCCCATTGAGCAATAGAGCTCCATTATACTTCAAAGTCATATTCAGCTATAATATTGCACTGTGCTACCTCAATAGCTTGAACTGCAATAATATGTTAAGCTCTAAACAAATGATAATCTACTAGTATAATGCTACCTATTGATACTATGTGAAAGTTATGTTGACTAATAAAGTTTCTTTATACTGTCATTCACCTTGAGCCACAAACAAATTTTAAACCACAAAAAAGTTCTGTTTAGCCACAAAAAAGTTCTGTTGAGCCACAAAGATTTGTGTTGAGCTACAAGTTGTGTTGAGCTGTAAAGTCATGTTGAGCTGCTAGGCACTCTGGAAGAGTGCCCCAGGTTGTGAGCAAGCAAGCAGCCGGGGAGTTGTGGCTGCAAAGCCACAGCCGTGGCATGATTAGCCTGGTTCTCAAATCCAACTGTATTGGCCCCAACTGCCTCCCTTATTGACAAAATGATCAGTTTCATCTGCAGGTCATGTCTGCATGAGCAGTCATAGATGTAACCTTTCTTGGTTACCAACTGTAAACCTCTATAACTCCTGATTCAACGGATAAATACCCTATGGATAATTTCCTACTAATTTGCAGGGAGCATTTTTAACCAGATTCGCAGATAATCTCTTGGTTGACAACTCCTAGTTATCCTAAGTAACAGAGTTTTAGTTGTTATTCAGTATTATGAATCATTACCGCAACTACGACACATTCCAGGACCTAATTATAACACTCCACGAAGTTTATTGGCTTCTTTAGTAGTGTCCATCGGAGTCCTAGACACTTCTAATTATGGTAAGGTGGATAAGAATATGTTAAAACTTCGTAGAGATCCTCTAACATTTAATATTACATTTTTGTGCAGAAATGTCCTGTTACGTACTGCCCATAATAAAGATATTTCATCTTTAATACCTTGTAAGTTTCTGAGTAGTTGACAGGCCTACTCCATGCTACTTCTCAGACCTAGCTGAGGGTCTCTTCTCATATATCCTGTGAACAGAATCCAGTTGGTTGGACAGTAGTGACATATACGGTGTTATTCTGGTACCTTCAATTTTGTAGCATTATAGTCACAGGACGCAACTAAGATAGATATATATGATGATATGCAGGCCCTGTAAGGGGGCCAGAGGGGGGTGTTGGAGACCAGAGATTCCAATTCCAAGTGGGATTACCATACTTAGAATAGTTCCTGTATATTGGATCCTGGTTGCCCTAACAATCTCTCAATTTTGTCATTGGAAAACCTGGCCTTAATACTTAAATATTACTCTCAAGAATTTTAATTATTTAAATTCATTTTTAGGTACTACCTAAAATATGTTTTCTATGCCTCATGTTCAAGTTCCTCCAAAACCCTTTACTCCTACTCTCGCTCCTGCCCTCTCTACCTAGTATTTGTATGTATTAATGCTTACTGATAAAGGTTAAGCTTTAGGAGGTCCAACTCGAATTCAAACATCCCAAGTTCAAGGTCACCTATTGTAACCACTCTGAGGTTTTAGAAATCAAAATTAAAGAATAAATTGGAGCTCAATTGGTGGAACTCTGGAGGATCAGACTAGTAGAGGTCAAATCTAGTGGATTTGCTCTTATCTAGGAGTTAAATCAATATCTGGATGCACTAGGTCTTGGCATATGTATGCCAAGATCTGCAAAAAGACTCTGGATGTGTCTACCATAAAGTCTCTAGTAACATAGAAGAATAGTACCACAGTCACAGCAAGCAGTACAAGGGGATGGAAGGAAGTAGTACAATACTATTATAATAGCTTCTCCCATGATCGCATCTCTGCTTCCAACTCCCTATTGTAATATCACCTCTATCCTTTACAGCCCTCCAAACCTTCCTCAAGAATCAATATGTGGGTAAAAGGAACCTGCCACAGTGAACGTAAGCAGTTTAATTAAATAAATGTACATAGGTAGTTGAGATAATAATAAGATAAAATAACGATCAATCAAGAAAACATTGAGCAATGGTGATCATTGATGAAGAAGAAGCAATGCTTCGAGTGAAATACTATCCGAGATGACTGGGTCCCAATTATTGCCCTACAAGAAATAGCAGAATGGTCCTTCAGAAAGATAGCTGCTAAATTGGAGGAAAAAGCTGGCCTCAAAGTACACCATAGTACTTGTACTTATATCTATCACCGCAATCAGGAAACAAGTAGTCCTTCCAACTACCAGCACACAGGAGGATTTTCAATCTTCTAAGAGTCTAATCTAGATAATCTGAAGTCTTTTATTAAAGAAAATAAAAAAAATAGAAGACTATTTAGGGAAGATATTTAAGAAGTAAAGAGATTGCCGTCCTCATCTTGGACAATCAGGAAGGCAGCTAAGAGTATTAATTCAAATAAAAGAAAATCTCACAAGAAATAAGTTTTCTAATAAAAATTTATGTTTTTACAAAGCTAAAATATATTTTAGATAGGGTTTGTGCCCTAAAAATATACTAATTAGATTTGGTTGATATATGAGAAAAAGAGCTTGGAAATTGAGAGAGTGGTCTAGAATCATATATCCAGATAAAACTTCTTTCTCTACAGCTGGATTTGGACAGAGAGGATGGGTGATAAGAGAGCCTTCTGAGGAGTATGATCAGGATTGTCTGTATGAGGTTTGGAAGTTAGGAAGAGATACTGTTATAATATGGGGAGCCTTTTGTAGAAATTTGAGGTCAAAGTTGGTAGTAGTGCCAGGAAAGGTTAAAGTAGATTCTTGTGAGTATACTAAGTATATACTGGATCCAGTTTTAATTTCTTTCTGGCATGAGTGTTGTGAGAGATTTGTTGGACAAAGGTTGTTGAAGATAGTGTACCAGAGCATCAAAAGTAAGTTCTATCTTTCTTCATATATCTTATAATTATTTTATTTTCTGTCTTATTATTATAGAACTACTTACTTAAGAATATAATATAACTACTAATTTAATTACAGATTTTCTATAAAGTATAGAAAGAAAAATGAGGTAGATATATTGCCTTGACCACCACAGTCTCCAAATCCGAACTTGATTGAGAATATCTGGGAAGATATGGAGACTTACTTGGGGAAAAGGTACAGAAGAGTTGCAAGTAGAGAAGAGCTGATCAGAGCTGTGGAGGAAGCTTGGGAAGCTATTCCTAATGGAAGGTTTATGGATCTTTGCAGGAGTATGCCAAAAAGGATCAGAGAGGTTATCAGAAGAAAAGAGCACGAAACTCATTATTGATTTAGGATTTTCTTTTTATTTTACTTCAAGAGAATAATGAGGACTATTTTATTTTATCTCCTTTACTTATTTTATTTATTAAATGTTGTTGTGGAATGACATAGTACTATACATTGTCGAGAATGTTGATGTATGGCGATTTGTGTTGTATGAGTGTCGCATTACTTTTTTCCACCCCCTGTACTGTAGATATGGCAAAGTTGAAAGGGAAATATCGCTCAGCGGGAAATAGTGGACGAAAGAAGGAAAAATTAATTGCCGGCGACAAGTACAGTTCCGGAATTTTATTGTCTCTTGTGTCCTTTTTTTCCCACCACAGCCTGTATAAATATAACATTCGCCACCAGCAATGTCAACGAATTCATGAAGGGTAATTGGCGCGCAAGACCGCGAATGTCCGCGCGGTTCATCATGAGTCCGTCCTGGTCTCGAAGGGTCCTCACACGACTAGAATAATCGCGCACAAAAAAGAACACAGAATTAGGATCGACAGCATGGAGTTTGCTTTGCATAACTGAATTAACAATAATATAAATATTATCATGTATCATATGCCTTAACACTGAATTACCTGTGCGATTCCCATCTGCTCATTGCTTCTTTTTACCACGATGTTATTCAATATTGCTGATTAGGATCCGTGATTGCCCCATTTCGTTCTCATCCGCCTTCTAACCATTGCATTACCTTGTTTGAGTGATTAGTTCACACAATTGTAGTTTTTCAAGGACATGAGGGGAAAGTCATGTCAAGTGGGGGGAGGGGGTTGTGGGGGAATGACAAAGAAGGGATAGGATAGTCACGGCAAAGCCGGTGGTGATGACGAAGGGGGAGGTGGGTGGGCATCGGGGTATATTGATCTCCAACGAACCAGAAACTATGATGGTGACGAATATTGTGTTGTGTCCGGCATGATCGATCGACGTGTGATCATAACACATCACTCGCTTACAAGATCCCTGATACCAGGTCTATCGGATGGGCCGGTGGATGCACAGTACAGTACCGCTTTCACTCGTCACCTTTTGTCACTCTCAAGCACGAGCCCCCGTTGTTGCATAATATGGGCACGAGAGGTGGCACCTTAGTGATCAGTTATTTTAAATTCTTAGAAACTGATGGTTCACCAGCTCTCAGATCACGAGAACTATCAATGGAATCTTCCCAGATAGGAAAGACATCTAAAAGTCTATTGCAATATCACACCACAAAGCGTGCTAGTTGTGCTGGCCGTAAATCCTCTCTCCGACCTTCTTCTCCTCTTTTGCGTCTCCGCTTTTGAGCCTACTCGCTCTCCTCTCATCAGCAACTTTGCACGCAATTTCCATGACCTTCTTAGCCTTCTCCACCGCCGCCGACGAGTTTTCTGCAATCAACCTCAATCAGCCTCTCCCTTCCCGCTTTCCCGTGATTCACACGAGAGTACTCACGATAATGACAAACAATCCTATTTCCAGAAATCCTCACTCCGCTCTCCTCTATGGCCTCCTCCCAAATCCCATCGTCAACCCCCCGCCCCTCCAAATCCAACCAAAGGATGTTCGTATCTACCGGCAGTCTAAACCCACCTCCCAACGCCATCCACTTCTCCGCCAAAGCCTTTGCGAACGCGTTCGCCTGGCACAGCTTCCCCCCAAAGAACACCTCCTCCACCCCAACCCGTGCCATGGCAGTGAGTACCCCAGCTTGTCGAATCCCCCCACCAATAGCCTTACGCATATGTCTCACGTTCGCGATCGTGCGCTCGTCACCAGCGATGCAACTCCCGACCGGTGCGCCGAGGGACTTGGAAAAGCAGACGGACACGGAATCCACGTGCTTCGAGTACTCCCCCAACAACTCCACCGACGGTTCCGAGAGTGAGCATGCGTTCCACAACCTCGCTCCGTCGAGGTGCACCTTTACCCCCTCTCCTCTTGCCCACTCCCCGATCCTGCGAACTTCCTCCACCGGCATGACCACGCCGTTGATGGTGTTCTCTAGTGAGATCACGCGCGTCGGGGCGAAATGTATATCGCTGCTCAAAATCACGTGCTTCTGCACATCCTCCAATGTAAGATATTTCCCGTTCGACGGGGCCACGGGCACGGTGACTGCCTGCGAAAGACCTGCGACGCCACCGGCTTCGAAGAGCTGGATGTGTGAGTGGGAGTCCAGGAGTATGCTATGAGGGGGTTGGGCGAGCAGTGCGCGTAGGGCAAGTTGGTTCCCCATTGTCCCCGAGAGAACGAAAAGTGCCGAGGGCTTGCCTAGGAGGGATGCGATACGGGATTGGAGGGACTGGGTGGTTGTGCATTCGCCATAGACATCGTCTCCTAGGTTTATGGATTCAAGGGCTGCTAGCATGGGCCTGGAGGGTGTTGTGAGGGTGTCGCCTGGTGGGTCATCTTGTTAGACTTTGGGAAGCATTCAAGGTGAAAATGGGGAAAGAAAGAGAGGAGAATACTCCTGAAGTCAAACTCCGCTGGTGAGCGATCCCATGCGCTGGTAATGGCCCCCGAAGGACGGTTGGATGTAGCCTGCTTCATCGATATATTCCTATGCCTGCACGCGTAACCGCCAATTCCACAGCTTGTGCGAAGTATCGTTCGAGTAATCATCTAGCAGACCTTCGCCCTCATATCATACGGTCCCACTCTCTTCAATCGGGAGGGGAAACGCGGGGTGAGCATGGATTAGGGCAACCCCGGGAGCTAGGCTACAAGATATCCGAACAGCGCTATCGGGTAGGGATGCCCTTTAGATAGCCCTGGTTGCCAACACTTGTATCATAATTTATCATACTAAGAAAGAAAAAATTATAATAGCTAGAATTGGGGTGTCTTGGTTAAAATTGAAATGCGCTCGGGGAAATGCAAAAAAAAAAAAAGGAAAGGAAAGGAAAGTCATTGTGTTACCGTAGTCTAAGTGAGATTTTGAGACAAGTGTTTTGTCTACTCGGTGGTTACTGTAGTATCGTAGAAACAGGTATATTGTCAATTGCAGACATATGATAGCACAGTAGGAGAAAATCGAAAACAAAGAGAAAAAATACCTAATTTTCTTTGGGCCCAACAGACCAGAGGAAAATGACAAAATCATGATATCACTCGATATCATGACAGCCATGGGGTAAAGTAGTGCAGAGACCAATGGTATAAATTATATAAAGTAAAGGAGGCTGCAACATGAATATGTTGGAAAAGCAACCTGTTATCATACTTACTAAGAGCATATTATGACAACCGCTCCACTTTAGATAGTGTATATAGGAACTATTAACGGTGCCTTTGGCATACCGTAATTTAAGCTATTTGCTATCTCAAAATTAATTACAATTTCGGATAGCGAATAGCTTAAACAGTAGTATATCAAATACACTCTGAACTCCAAGCAAGTTCTCGCACGAGGTGAAATAAAGAGAAAAACTCTGGTCAATCGATATATGCACAAGACCAGAGCTTAATGGTGGTATCGTATGTAGTTTGAGCCACGGCACAAAGATCTGATACAAAGCGCTAACAAAAGAGAAAAGCGTTACGGTTCTGTCCAATGCCCTGCAATTCCATGACATTTTTTACTCCTCTGATATGTTATTTTTAGGCTATCATATCTACCAAGCTAGGACCTTGACTTTACATGTAATAGCTTCAAGTCTCTGGTTTAGGTAATGGTACCGGCTCGCTACAGGCGCCGTGGAGAGTACTTTTCAGATGTACTGCCGTGGATTGCCATAATGAGTCTATCCGGACTTCAATCCTACAGCCCCACTAGTATGGAACCAACCATACATTCTCACCAAAAATAGGAAAGGTATTATATCATAGACAGAAAAGAAAGGCATCACTAGTAGACACTAAAAATAGAGGAAAGGACTATAACAACAAATACTAATCTCCTCACCCCCCCCCCCCCCCCACCCCCGTGGAGTAAAAAAATTTCCTGGGCAAGCCTTTTCCTTTTTTGAAAGGGCCCAGGGAACTCTTCAACATTTACAGAGGGCCACCTGAGCATTTCTGGGCCCCCTGAGAAAAAGATAACTGGGCCGAAGAACGATGCCACCCCAAAAAGTGGATACCAACGATATATCCCCCCCACGTTCCCTTTGGGCCCGGGGGATTCCACCGGATGCAGTAATTCTTTGCTTGGTATAGCTGTGTAGGGGAGGGGACCCCCCTTTCTGAAAAAAAAAAGGGATTTTTGTGTTCCCCCACTTTTTACATTAAAAGGGTGATGTCTACCGGTGGGATGCGAGAAAGCAACCTCCTCCGGGTTGAATGGGGGTATGCCATATAGAGACCAACAAAGGGGTAAATTTTAGTTTAGAAGGACCCAGCTCACAGTTGTCGCAATGGGGCTGCGCTTGGGGAAACCCAATTTTCACCCCAAGGACCGGACTCCTACCGGATGATAAAAGTGTTGTCCGGGAAGCGTTATATGCAAAGAGTGGGTTATAAATGAAAGGCGGCATGGAAAGAT
>NW_003298896.1:19241-99456 GCF_000151645.1 Tuber melanosporum
GACATTTTTTACTCCTCTGATATGTTATTTTTAGGCTATCATATCTACCAAGCTAGGACCTTGACTTTACATGTAATAGCTTCAAGTCTCTGGTTTAGGTAATGGTACCGGCTCGCTACAGGCGCCGTGGAGAGTACTTTTCAGATGTACTGCCGTGGATTGCCATAATGAGTCTATCCGGACTTCAATCCTACAGCCCCACTAGTATGGAACCAACCATACATTCTCACCAAAAATAGGAAAGGTATTATATCATAGACAGAAAAGAAAGGCATCACTAGTAGACACTAAAAATAGAGGAAAGGACTATAACAACAAATACTAATCTCCTCACCCCCCCCCCCCCCCCAACCTCAGTGGAGTAAGAGAATTCACTGAGCAAGCCTTATCCTTATTTGAAAGGTCCAAGGAAACTCTACAACATTAACAGAGGCCAACCTGAGCATTACTGGCCCCCATGAGAGAATGATAACTGGCCAGACGAGCGATGCAACCGCAAACAGTGCATACCAACGATATATCGCCCCAGCGTTCCATTTGGTCCAGGGCGATTCAACCGGATGCAGTAGTTCTTTGCTTGTTATAGCTGTGTAGGCGAGGGTACCACCATTCATGATAGAAGAATGGTATTTCTGTGTTCCCCAACTTTCTACATTAAAAGGTTGATGTCTACGGGTGGTATGCGAGACAGCAACGTCCTCCGGTTTGAATGGTGCTATGCAATATAGAGACTAACAAAGGAGTAAATTTAAGTTAAGAGGCACCAAGCTCACAGTTGTCGCAATGGGTCTGCGCTTGGCGAAGCCTAATTTACACCCAGAGTACTGTACTCGTACTGTATGATAGATGTGTTGTCCGGAATGCGTTATATGCAATGAGTGGCTTATAAATGAAGGCTGGCATGGAATGATGACTGCTCTGGACTATGAAATTTGCATATATTGGCTCATTTTGTTATTGTCGAGTGAGGGGTTGTGATAGGATTAAATTGTCGATCGAGACTCACGGCAATAATAGCCAAACTCGAGTATGGCGCAAGGCGAGAAGGGTGAGTTCGCTCGCACCATTACCGGAATTCATCCATCCCCACACGCAAGCCGCAGCCCGAACCTACAAGCTCTGTCCCTCCCCACTACCGGTGAGCCACACATACCGCAAGCCAGTGCACGAGTACCGCAGCAATACAGGCAGCACCGGTATGATAGATCTCCCACAACACAGAAGTATATATTAACCCTGTTTTTGAATGGACGACGGCGGGCAAAGAGGAATTAGTTGATCGCCGCAGCCGATTCCGAATGGCTTATTGCCTAGGAAACGCCATAGGCCCATCAGGCAGTGATCCAGATCGGTAGTTGTAGGCCATGGGAGATAAGAAATGAGGGTAAGCAAGCAAGGTTTTCGAGTTAGAAGCCAGTGTATCTCGTGCAAAGTCCAAGCACAGCTCGTAGGATACCTGAGCTCGCAAGGTGAAGGCCCAGCCCAGGCACGGGCTAGCTTAGTACACGTCACGAAAGCAAAATACGCCTCTGGACGGCACAAGCAGGGCTACAGTAATTCATCATGGTCGCTCACAACTGGGTTTAAATGCACACGGCCTTCGAAAGCAAACAAACTGAATTCGATAACCTCTGAGAGGAAAGTAGGACACCTTGTGTGATGGGGAGAGCACACGACACCGCCGATAGCCAAATACCCCCTTCCAAATATCCATCGACCAGTAAGGGCTCAGCTAACTTCATGTCAGAATTACCCCTCAGGAATGCTTTTATCGATGAGCGTTGGTAAGGCCATCACCATAAATTAAGGCATAGCAAGATTCCCCGTTGGTCAACATCGAGAGTTCATTTGTGAATAGCAAATCGCCGTCTACCTCCCCACCGTGGCGAAAAGGCTACGACGTGATAAAAACACCACCCGCGAGACTTGGATTGAATTATCGCGGCTCGCACAAGTATCCCACAGGGACTGATACTGCCCCGGGCTACTGTATTCGCCGTTGAGGTTATTCCAGCTCATATGCCCTGTCATTACAATGTTACCACCGCTCGGGCCCGGTCCCAAATCAATATCCGTGAGTGATACACCGTGAATACAAGTTATGTGATACTTGGTATGATAGTTATGCCTTGCATTGACCGCCCCGTTTACTATCCAACAGAACATCCTTCACACACAACGGTACTCCGCCCCACAATATACCTCCAAGATATCAGCGCTACAATTTCATAAACACGAAAAACCCAAGCCCACGTACCCAATCATCCAACAACACCGCCAAATAATAGTCAAAAATAGAACAAAACCTTTAATATCACTCGTAGCTCAAATCACGCACCCCCGCTCCCACTCGCATTGTCACTTCCATTCTGTTTCCCATCTTCGCCACCACCACCCTCCGCTTCTTCATCCACCCCCTCCACCTCAGCATCATCATCGTCATCTGCATCCTGAATCCCCAACCATTGTTCTACTTCACCGCTCTCACCATCATCACCTACTCCCCACTCACCAATCACGTCCCATCGATCTCCCGCAGCGCTTTTACTAATGTACTTGACAAACCGGAGGACTCCTGTGTCTCTGAGAACTATCCCTAGGCGGTTCCAACTAGCCGGCATGGTGAATAGTATGCCGTCGTCCTCGTTGTCGCGACCAGAGCGGTAGATGGCTGGATCAGCCTTCTTTCTCTTTCTATTGCTTTTGAATGCCTGATCAGGATCGTCTTCTTCGTCCGAGTCCGAGTCAGAGTCGCCGGCCATATACCTAGGTTTTTGGAAATATTAGTGTTGGGGAGAAATTAAGGTAAAAGAGGGGCGGGGCTGGTTACATTTCGTAGCCGCCGACTGTCTTTTCCGAGTCGTCGAATTTACTATGCCTAGGAACTTTAACCTTGCCTTTCCCCTTCGACTTGCCATTTTTCGCCTTGTCCTCCTCCTCATCTTCCTCTTCATCGTCCTCACCACTCCAGCCTTTTGATGGGGTGATTCCAAGACAGACTTCAACTCTCAATCCAGCTCCTGGGGATGGGTCTTCTCCCTCTCCCTCTTCCTCCTCGCCATCGCCGTCCCCGTCTCCACCAACACCAGTTGCAAGAGTGTAATCTAAACCTCTACGAAACCTTCTGGCAAGAAAACCCCCAGCTGTGATTTTGAGACCCGTAGCAAGTCGTAGCAGCTTAGCAAAAGATTTAGATGGAAGTAAAACAGTAAGCAATTGCTCGATAGGATTGAGCTCGTCAGGATCAACCCCATTCTTAACCGGGGGTTTTTGAAGATAAAGATAACGATGCTTGTGCGGAGGCAAGGCAACTTTCCATCCCTCCGAGTTTTCTGGTGAGTATTGCTTAGCATCACGAGCTTTAACAAACTCCTTAAGCTTCCTAGCAAACGATTTAGAAAGGAACTGCGCGATCTGGACAGAAGAATCCTCGGCGAAGGCGTCAGATAGGCTTTCCAGGGTATCAGGAGTCAGGTAAGTAGGAGCGATAAAATTGAGCAAGAAGTCTAGATCTTTCTCAGTCAATGCCGCTCCGTCCTCTCCGTCCTCTCCGTCTTCGTCTTGTTCCTCTCTATCCGGCTCATAGCCGTTCTTGATCTCTAGTGGTTTAGGATAATCGAAGGTATCACTCTTGCTTTGTAATTGCTGTAGGGAGCTCTTTTCAGCAAGTTCTTCCTCGAGACCTTCAATATAGCCCCCCTCGCCTTCCTGGGGAATGTGGAACCATCCGCTGATAGCCATTCTGATCCGCTCATCTTCGCCTTCCGGGGCATACACCTCTTCGACATCGTGAAAACTCAGGCCAGGCTGCACCTCAAAAAAACTTAATTGATTCCAAGCAGGCGGAATAGCTTTGGCCCACTCTGGCTCTGGAACTCTCGTAACACCATCTTCGGCTACTCTGGTCGGATATAACCTTAACGCCCCACCCCAGGAAGGCTGCCAAGGATCATCAGGTGAAGTTAGGTATAAGATATATGACACACGGCGAGACCCAATTACATCGTCATGAGCCAACAAATGAGAACCAGGTGTATAGACATTGATGGCCATATCGGTTTTCTTTCCGCTAAGTGGCCCACACCCAGTGATCCCACAAACGTAGTCCCTGAAAAGCTTAGAATAGAGCGAGTCGCGGAGCTGGCGGAGGGATGGAAGAAGCTTAAGAGCAGATTTAGGAAGACCGTCGAGATTAGCCAGGTCACCGGATTGATGGATACGATAGATGTCGGTCTCCTTTGGCGTGAACTCCACGTTTTGGAGTACCTCTCGCCGAACGTTACGAAGCAAAGTGTCGTCGATCAGGCCATGGATCACGGCGTGTTTGTACCTAAGCCTCTCCAAATCAGCCCTCAAACAAAGCAAGGCACAAAGACAAAAACGCGAAATCCCGGGGGGGGGGACAAACGGTTGGGCGGTAGCATATTCACTTCGGTATTTGCCTTCGACAGCCTCGTCGAACAGCCCGTCTCGGAAAAAGGGCTTGAAATCAGTCGGTATCGATCCGGCGGAGGATTTTCCCCTCTTGGTAGGCGATTGGGGAGCAGATGCTCCTTCGGCCTTTCGTTTGACCATTGTTTGTCAGGAATTGAGTTAGAAGGAACAAAGTTCCAGTGTAATTCTCGGGTTTGGTTAGAAAGTCCACTGGGATGGAAAAGATCGTAACAGGTCTTTTATTTCGTCGCGCGTGCAAACATTACCCTGCCTCGAGGTGATAAGCGAGCGCACGGACCAAGTGGGGCAAGTTGAGCCGCACTAATAACCCTAATTCGATCATTTCATAACATTCATCTCATTTCGCCGTTCTGTCTTATTATGCTGGTGGAATTTCACGTTAAAACACCCTTTCGAGAGCACGAATATAAGAGAGTGGCTGAGCGCCAACCGAGCCACCCATGACTAATTCGGAGCCAAAGCCACATCCCGAAAGAGAACCCTGACGGAAGTTGTTGTAACGGAGCGAGTGATGCATAGTGATCGTTTGTGACTACCGGTATTCCGGCAGTACAGGAGTCAGCCCACGCCCTCCCGCCATGTACAGTACCGTACCGGTGGGCAATGCTGGTGGGGGTATGGAAATCGTGGGTTGCAGCGTTGGTTAATTTTCGTGCATTATAATAACGTCCGAAGATTTAATGATAAAGAAAAGAAAATACATAATATTATTATGATATTCTTGTCCTCAAACTAACCTAAAGCGAAGGAGCTTATGGGGAAGGATCCGCTCTTGTTCCCTTTTACCCCCTTCATGCGCTCTCACTCTGTGCTTTCAGCTCCCCCTGGCTACCGAAGTACTGTGCCGGTATACCAGTACTAGTATAGCGCTCGAGTACCAACCCCGAGGGGCAAGGAAAACAACAATACATTCGTCCCAGGCAAGTAACCAAAAACAGGGATTAAGGAAATATATGGCAAAAAATCTGTGGGTATCCGAGCACCAATTCAAAACGCGCTCCCCCGTTTTTCGGATCCTTCGTGCCTGTTACCAGCACTAACAGGAGAAATAAGAATAAAGGGAACGGACATCTCCGGTGCTACCGATCCACTGAGATTTCCACCCCCTAAAACTAAGCACGCCGACAACCCAACAATTGCGCAACACAACTGCCCGGGATCAGTAGCCCTAGTATCGTACTTGCATCTAGAAATAATTATCACCATCTAAAAAAAAAAACTTGCCTCATTCCCAAATAATTTTTGCTACGATAGACACCAGCACGAGTACGAGTATAGGTGTGTTAGGAAGGAAGAAAAGCCGGTACCGTAGTTACACATGACCATAGGTGGACCTCACGCGCATTGCGCTGAAACTGAGTGATCGCTTAAGTAAAGTATGATATTCACGCTCGAATACCGGTAAGGTAGTACTTGTAGGACCAGCGGTCACGACGGTGAGTATGAAACCAGTAGGGTTTTCAGAGCTAAAAAGGTTGGAAAACTGATTTTTTTTCGGTTTACTCAGCTGTTTCATGTAAACTTGGCGCAGATAAAAGTTGTTACAGGTGGTTTACCCATCACTCTTCAATATAATATCATACAATGATAGTAATTTACTATGATATTTCACCCGCAAGTACGATATAGAAGTCAAAAGATCGATAGCGACAAGAGAACTCTGGTTAGCGGAACGTATCGGACTGAACTCAGAAATGGCACATGGGGCAAAGAGAGGGAACAGGAAGGGTCAAGAAAAAATTGTCTACCATATTTGCTGAAAAGACGCTTAGCCCCAAGGGTTCATTGATGAATATTGAGATTTTTTTGTACCTGCAGGATCTACTAAATACAACCTACATTCTCTACTCGTGTAGCTATAATATAGTTGCCTTGCTGCACTCGAATATGCTACCAGAAATGTGGTAATATTATTGGCTACAGCAGCAAGGTAACCTAACGCAACTCCCTGCGTCTGCTCGACATCGAAAGATCCCCTTTTTGATTTTGAAAGCCCCTAGCACCGGTACTGTTTGTCCCTCGAGGGATAGAATGCAAGTACTATTCAGCTCTTTATGACACTGCAGCCCTTCCTTCCTAGAGATAGGAACCAGGCACAAAACAGCTCAAAAAAACGGTAGCTTTCTGAAGCAAGAAGTAATGCTGTGCTCACGGCGATTGGGCTGTAACTTTCCAATTGCAATCAACAGCTATTTGTCCACCGTACTTCTTCTACCACTCGTTGGAGACCCCTTGTCATAGTTCCGCAGACGCAGTACAATACATAAATTTATGCGCTTGTCATACAGATAATCCGGACCAGGACTTCAATTGCAGCTATCTCCGGAGGTGAGTTGTTTGGCAGCTGGGGGCTCGTATTTAAGTATAGTATGCACTGTACTGTACACGTACAGCCCCAGAACCTGTCACCGTGGGATCCCCTATCTTTCTTTACCCACTCTTTCCAACGGTTGTAATTTAGAAACGGTCGTACGATTAATTTCCCTTACGACTAGAATGAGGGGTGGGGGGGTAAGTTGGATGGTTGATTTCCCTTCGATCTTGTAGTGTTATTAAACTTATTGTCATAGCATGGGACGGTGGCGTTGTGATAGTAGCACTATTATCTTCCGTGGAAGGGGAGTGGTGGTCTAGGTAACAGAGAATTGCTTTGAACGAACCATGGTGCGAGTATAAGATGGAAAAAATATAATTTAAGCTAACTTATGGTGCTGGTTGGTAACACCTCCAACGTTTAGCCCGCTGTAGGAGCCCGCGGACGAGAATAACACCAACAACCAGAGAGGTGAAGAACTTTATCTCTTGATTTAGCAAGTGGGGGGGCTGAGCTGAGTAGTGAGGCGATGATTCGCCCGTTATACACAGTACATGCCCACCAGTATTCCGTATAGGGTCAATGATGCATCCGTAAGGACCCTTCGATCCCAGCAAACGATTGAGCATGAAGGGGAAATGTCGGGAGATTCTCAAAATACCCCGCGGGGGGAACAAGGATCCAATACCGGTATGCCCAACACAACCGCATCAAACAACCTCAAACCCATTTTGTCTAAGAGTTCTCTCATATTATAAGTACAAGCAGATATTGACAGCTATAGATATTGACAGCTATAATTCTCTCAAGCAGGGGGGATATGAAGAAACCGGTATTTCATAGTACCGTACTAGGGGAGAATGAAAATTGGATGGGACTCTCCTAGCGAGGCGAGAGCATCTAGCAAGCTGTTTAGATGTTAGTCAGAGTCTGGGACAGATAGTCGGTGTTGGGCCTGGCTAGTATCACAGTAGTGTTGGTCTCCAGAGCTGCCTCTCGTCTCAAAATTGGATCGGCCATGTGGAGCAAAGTGACGGGACGGCTCCCATGGTGAGCTAAAGTATTATGGTCCATGTACTGTAGATCAAAACAGGTACTAAACCTCCAGGCCCAATTTAATTGATAATAATACCACATTAAATTGCTTATTCCTCAATCCCAAATTGTATATGCCAAGGTAACATCATCCCACGATAATCTCTTATTCCACCGGATGTTGATAAGATAAGTGCTGATCTATACTCGAGTACGGTACGATTGCAGTAAATACCGTATCATACAAGTATCATACATGGCTAACAAAAAGGTCCGAATGCCTTTAGGAGCTGAGAAAGGAATTTGGTTCCTAAAACCCTGGGAATCTAGGATAGTGTTTCCCCCCTCAAAAAAAATGCGCCGCAATAAACGAACAAGCTCCTTCCCTGTATGAGTACTCGAGTACGGTAGGCTCTAGAGGTTCTAGAGGCTCTGGAGGATCCCACGCAGCTGAAGAATTTCAACCCTCAGACGGGAACAGCGCACATGATCAGACCTATGATACAAGGGTAGGGTTTGATAAAAATAAGAACAAAACAAAGGCAGACACAGGCTCGCGTTGCCAGATGTAGTACTAAAAAACAAATTCCCACGCCGCAAGATTCTCCTGATCCTCCATTTGCGTAAGTATGATACCGGTATCTTTCACCCATCCATGGGCCCATCCAGTGTTTTTGAGTTTCCCCTTTCGTCTCTCCCTAAACCGCGGCATTCAACAGTAATCGTCCAATCCGATGCCAACTCGGAGAAGCACTTCACCACCACGATATTTCTTTTCTCACGGCACAGCACCCTAATTCGTTCTCGCTCTCCTCGCGTGTGCAGTTGGCGCAGCTGAACTTGCCTTTTCCTCCCCCACCCCACTCCTTTCCCACGTTTTTCCACAAAGACCCTGCTTACTTTTGCGGCCACGTTTTTTTTCTGACCACATTGCTCCCTTCCTTTTGCTTTCCCGGTTTTCGACCTCGTCCGGCTTGCCGGCAGGAAGGGTATATCCTTTTTCTTTTTTTCCTTCGTTTTCTTTTGTATCTCCCCCCCTCCCCCTCCCACTTTGCCTCTCCATAGCAGTCCCTGCTCCGATGTTGTTGTCCTCAACGAGACAACATTGGAGTGGCAATTGTTTCGTGAAGATTCAAATTCTGTAGGGTAGGTATGATGATGGTGATGGCGGCGACTCCCATCCATTCGGGATATCCCCCATTGCGGAAATTATGCTTGACACTCCCACTCACTTACACATTCATCACCTTTCAATCCCTCCGAACCCACACCTTCCGCGTCTCTACGAGTACTAATGTCTCGGCGATACAAATAAACCACGCCAAAAAGCAAGCAACCCAAGAGCGAGTGATGAGAAGGAACAAAGCCAAAGTGGCGCCGCTAGGGTTAACTATTCCCCGCTAACTCAAGAAACTAAAAGAAGAAAATACAATCGCACTAGAGAGGGAGAGAAAACGAGGGGAAAAAAAGGGAAAAAAAACAACTATACTGACCGGGCCCCCGGATGGCATCAAGAAGGGAGAAAGAAGAAGAAAAAACCAAGCTTGTTTCACATTCGGTAACTGCAAGCCAGGTTTTTGGGTTGCGCCCTTCTTTCGCGTGGTTAGGAGACATATCCAATGATCAACCAGACCGGTCCTCCGGTGCCGTCACTGCTGTGGGATGGATAGACTTGGAGGTACGGGCGACGAATATATGATGGACTGCACTTGTTGTGATACTTGTAGGTACGAGGAGTACACCGTATTGGCTCTTGTCATATCCAGAGAAACAGTTTGGACCCATGAATGTCACTCACTTCACGTCTTACTCGCGCTTTATTTGCAGTGTACGAGTACGAGTACTCGGATACTAGGTTTAGTCCGTGAACATTCCCGGTGAATGGTGGTTTCTAATGTGCGTGGACCACCCCAACGGAGGTCCTCCAAGGCAAGCAAATACAAATTTCGATAAGGGAGTTTGTCAAACGCCAGAACACAAATGTGATACCGGTATTCTTCCTTTCTCCTTCCCTCCCTTCCCTCCACAAATCATATTCAGTATTATTATACCCCTACTAGTACCGTACCATACAAGTATTGTACCGCACCCAAGGTACCCTCTGCCTCCTACTTGTACTAGCCGGTACTCGTACTCGAGTGCTTGTACTGGTACACTTTCTCACCTCCCTCCCTCCCTCCCTGTCAAATCTAGCGAAGCGAGGACCCTCGTACGATAGCGATTGGGCCTGAATCTCGTCAGTACAGTAAGCCAAAGGAGAAAAGAAAAGAAAAACAACGGTTACTTGTAGAACGGTATCCCCCCAATTAGAGCACAACATAACCATGTGCTCACCCACACACGATCACACACGCGCGTGCGCACCCATACAAGTACCGGTAGCAGTAATGCACAGTACTCGTAGTCCGTATAATTTTTCCCCTTCCCTTCTGCGCCCAATTTCTGCCTTCACACCACACACACACCCCTTTTCCCCTTCCCCCACCCACCCACCGCAAGGAAGGACGAAGGCAAGAAGGGAAAGCGCGAAAAGAAGGAAAAAAACATGGCTGAATCTACTTACTCGCGTGAGCAATCTACACGTGTGGAAGAAAGTTCCTTCACCTTACCGCTTTTGTGCTAGGTGCGAGAGATATTTTTGCTCATGGTGTGGCTTTGGTTGCAACCGTAGTCTACCGGTACTCGAGTCCTGTGCCGTACCGCAAAATCTCGCAAAAACCCATTATCTCCGTCAACCTAAGATAGGTTCAGTTAAGCAGAATCGCGAATGCCAGTTAATGAGACCCAGCACCTGTCCAAGGCTGTCGATCCTATACTGTGTCGGGAAAACGCTAGCCCTTCTCAGGAGCTCTTAACTCAGAATCCGGAGATCACAGTGCTCATCAAGATGGTGTATTTCATGAGATTTCACGGCAGTGTGTGCTAGTACTTGCAGGGCGGAGATTGGAATTGGATGTCGTGGTTGTTTTTGGGCTGGCCATTGAGCAAGTAAGTATGAGTACTGTATTGCAGACGGTTTTTTTCCTTTCTCCGTGCGAGTACTGTGCGGTACGGCGCCGAACTCCTTAGTGTTAGGACCAGATGAGTTATATGTTAGTGATGATGAGAATGGTACCGTACCGGTAGTCGTGCCGGTTTTCGGTGGGCACCATACGAGCAGAGCAGGTAGGTACCTTTTAGCCTACGGTACCGGTATGCCAACTGGGCGCGTTGTGCTTGAGGCCAGTGGTGGGATAGACAAGGGGTTTCGAGTCCGGGCTCTCACTACCGTCATAGGTAAAGAAAATTATTTAATTTGGTAGGGATAATGCCAGGAAGGGTAAGAAGCTTTGAACCTTTGTCTCCTATACTTCCCCTATATCCGAGACAAGGAATAGGAGCGTCGATTGATTAGCACTACGAGTACCAGTACTCGAGTAGTGGGTACTTGTAATAAAAAAAGGAAGGATATCATACCATTAAAACAGAGAAGTTGCGCTAAGTGATTGTTCATGAGTCTGAATCTGTGGACTCCACCGAGATTGTACAAGGTCAAAATGAGACTAAAGAAGAGGGAACAAGGGCTTACGGAATGATGTTTTTAAGGGGGTCGTGGATGGATATATTGAACTGCCCATTGATATCATACCGTACCGTACCTGAAATGCACCGAACAAAGACACCTACTCCCCCACTCCGGATATATGGTGTCCGCCCAGGCAAAGAATTTTTCCACCAGTCCGACCTAACTCCAAACTACCGGTACCCCACACGATCTTGCTGATCTTTTTTTTTTCTTTTTTTTTTTTCCGCCCTTTTCTACCATACCCGAGTACAGTACCGGTAGTATAGTTGCACATTGAGTGCTTGACCTGTCTTATATAGTACCGGCATTTCGAATGGGGCGGGGGAGTAGGTGCTCAGTACCGTTAGAGCAAAAGTCCCGACAATTTGAGCAGAAGTTAGAGAAAGGATTCCATAGTGTCTTAGATAAACGCAATCATTTATCGATATCGTGGGGGGAGAAGGAATACCACAATTTAGGCACAAGTACCAGGTGGTGATGCTTTGATATACCGGTACGGTAATACAGGATTGTTTTGCTGGTTAACACTATCCTCCTTCCCTTGCCTTGTGCGGGAACATCTCACCTGGTACCTGTGCTGTATTGCAAGGCTTTTGCCCGTAAAGGCACTCCCAGGAACCAAAAAAAAAAAACAACAGCTTATCAAGAAAACCAATACCGGTGCTTGTATATATACGCCTCGTTATCTTTCTTAGATCAGGCTAGGACATGGTTCGATATGTGTCCAGAACGGAAGGAACCCTCTTTTTCTGACTCGGAAAAAATTGCCAGGACTTTCAGCAATCCCAATAGGCTTTCGATAACCGGTATCGACGGGGGTCAGAGCAGGTGTTACATACAACCCAAGAAGGCAGAAACATGGTTATGGTACTGTATCATATGGCGATCCCAAAATAGATAAACATGCTTCTCGACTGTGCTTCGATGTTTATGGGGTGATATGATGCCACCGATACCCCTTTCTTGCAATCGACATGGTGTCGGTCCCGGGCTAGAAGTACCCGAAAAAAGGGAATTCGTAGAATACTCGAGTATATGGTAATATATCTGCTTATATCTGAGCGCCCCCCCCTCCGCGTCTCCAGATACATGTACAGTACCTATGGCAAGGGACGAGTAGTTCTATCGGGGATTTCGCCTATTTGACGACCGGCAAGGTTGGGATTGGAACTTTTGTTACTACACTAGAGCACGATACAAGTACCGGTATCAGTACTGCATTTGGAGATGTACGTTAACGTACTATACCAATACCAGATTACAAGCAGGCATTCATACATTGCTCGCGCAGTCCAGTCGAAGCCGGATGCGCAAAGTAGTAATTCCGTACAAAGCCTCCGGCCTCCGACTCGACTGCGCGAGCAGATTACAGCCCAGGAATTGAGTGGGGGCACGGTAAGGGCTGGTTATGGTGTCAAAAAACTCACTGCCCGGTGTCAGGAGGATCGCGCTGCCAAGACTCGCAGATTTGGGCGCTGTTTTCAAGAGCCTGGCGTGAAGGTTTGCGGGGACTTCTGGAATTGGCGAATAGCTGTTACCTGGACGTGTGTACAGTACAGCACTGTACTTTACTGTGCGGTTCTGGTATCATACTGCACTGGATCCCGACGCTCCCGCCATGCCTGCTCCCCCTCCCCCCCACTCATACAAGTATTCGAGTATCACGGCACCATGACGCATCGGAATGCATTCGGCCCCTCACATTCCTCTTCAAGTTCGCTTTGAATCGGTCTGTAACACCATAAAGTTAGCTGCAGCTAGTACGAGTACTGCGGGGGATAAAGTGCTAAAAAATAGATACAATACTCGAGTATACACCGGGGAGGGTAGCCTTGAGGGAGCCTGGTTGACAGCAAGGGAGGCGGTGCCGCGATGCCCATCCCATCATACAAGTAAATTTAATATGGGGAAAGTTCGCCTATGCCGATTTGATGATACCCCAATGATACTTGTACGGTGCCGGAAAAACTCGAGTTATCCACTATCTCCGCAAGACCTCTAATCTCCGTTAATCCCGGCATAAGCCCATGATAGGTCTAGTTTGACAGGTTAGCAGAATTGTGAATACCGGTTAATGAGTTCCAACACAATCAGCAATCTCAGGGATTACCATGCAAGGAAGACGCTGATCTTTAAGGGTTCTTTCTTCTGAACACAGAGATTGGGAGGCTGGCGGAGTTCATACGATACTCGAGCACTCGCTCATGGTCGGGAAGGGCGGAAAAAAGATCAGCGAGGTCCTGTGGGGTAATTTACCGGTAGCGAGAGTGAGGTCACTACTAGCGGAAAAAAACGACTCCCGGTAGACACGAACAACCCGGAGTAGATACCAGGCATGGAACCACCGGTAGCGGAATAGCACCAGCCAAGAGTTATAAAATTGGGCTCAAGACGGACCAGTCTCATTGGGATTATGATACGGGAAACTCCGAGAAGCCCTTTAGAATCCCTAATTCGCATCTCTGTTGGAACGTAAACACCGATGCAACTGGTCTGGGTTTCAAGCCTCTACAATCCGATGTTTATTCTTTTTTACAAAGGTCGCTGATCAATCAATATGATCCCTCCTTTGCCATTACAAAATCTCTACTCGTACCTCCCTTGACCATGCTTGAGTAATGGTGCGTTCGGCATCATTGTGCTATGATTGATTGTTAAGCAAACTCTTGGCGCTTCACACTTATCCTTTCCGAATTTTCCGGGCAATTCTGGGCTCTTGGGGATTTCTCCGCCCACAGGACTCACAAAATTCATCTTTAATGACAAAAATGCACAAACCTTGCCTCAAAGAACATGGATAATCAAGCTAAATTGGGAATAGTGCGTTATCTCATCCAAGAAAACGTGTGACTTGCTCACATTTCACAGACAGCTACTATTTGAGGCCCCCATTCAAAATGCCCAAGATCGCAGTATGATACTCCAGTTCATATTTCCAGAAATTGGAGGGGACCAGTTGATGCAGCAGGTGTCTAACTAACTAACTTACATTCCCACGACCTTAAAAGGAGGGGGGAAAGAGAGGGAAGGACCCTCCGACTGGTAGACTAGTGACCACATACCGGTAACTTGAAATTGGACGATTATTTTCCACCACCACGAGTGGGTTTAACACGACCGGAGCCATACCGGTATTGTAGAGAAGGATTCCAACCATTGAAAGTAATAAGTTAATTTAGTCCTCCCTGGAAGGCACGGATATAATACTAGCACTAGTGCAACCAATCTGCTCGAGTACGAGTACCGTAGTCGCTCACCGGAGAGTAGCACCGCGATGTGCAAATGCTGAGACTAAAAACGGGACTAGAAGCGAGACCAAGAGCGCCGATCTTCACCACCTTTTTTTCTTCTCCTCCTCCCTCCCCCTCACCCCTCTCCACCCCGACTGCAGAAAGGGAACTTTGTCTCGTCAATCGTCGCCCTCCAGATGGCGATGTCAATCGCGAAATGAGCGCCGAGAAAGGTGGCTTCACCAATCACCCCTCGGATTCAAGCTTTTCCACCAACCCTCTTCCCTTTGCGACATATATTACGTATATAACTCAACCCACCGGTTTTCCGCTGCAGCAAGCCCTTCCAGAAGGAAAATGAAGGGAGAAAAAAAGAATTACCGTCTTCCAGAAGCTTTTTCTTTTCTTTTCTTCTCTTCTTTTCTTTTTCTTTTTCTTTTTCTTTTCCCTTGTGTTATGAGATGCGAGTTTTTGGGGAGAGACAAAATGGTCTCACAGACTCGCATACCAAGACGGGAATTACTGTTTTTTTACTTTTTTTTTTTACCTTTAATACTCGAGTACTTGTGCTTTATACTTAAAGAAGTAAAGAGTGCTGGCAGCCACGTTTTTTTTTCTTTCTTTCTTTCTTTCTTTCTTTGCATTTTCCATGTTCATGTTTTATTTTTCCGGGATTCCCACCATGCCCCCTTCACTTCCCCCAAAGAACTATCGGTACTCGCGCCATCTACCGTCCGATAAGACGTGACTCGCCCGAGTGGGGAAGGGACGTTGGACCCCCTTTACGACATCACATCTGCTGAGCCACAAACTTTACGGCGCTGGAACACCATGCCAAACCAAACCATCGCTAACTTAATTACCGTACCACTACCGGTACACTATGTACTCGAGATACAAGTATGATATGAACGTCACATATCTCGGTCGTTGCCTTCTTCTGTCTTTCGTTTACAGTACATCCTTTGTTTGGGGGTCCTGCCGCTATAACACCGTTCGAGGTTCCGATTCGTCGGAGCGGGGGAGGGAGTCTGCCTGGCTTAGAATTTGAATACATAAGACAGCGCGAGGCCAAACTGGGGATAGCTCTTCGAAGCGCGCGCGAAGTTTCGCAAGCAGGGTGGCCTCCAAGAATTTAACCCCTAGTACTGATCGAGATGTCTCGCTCAGACCCTTGGCTTGGTTTGTTTGGACGGCCACAAATCACGGCGGAGTGTGGGATGTGCTACAGCGATAGATTTAGGTCTCTTTTGTTTGCTGTAGTAAGTTAAGTCAAGGGGGGGGGGGTGATACCGGTATTATTTTATGTGGTGTGGGATTACTGTTCCAATCTTTGGTACAGGTACTTCAGTACCGGTAGGAGGGAGTTGGGTTGCACTGAGGTTACTGGCAGGAGTCTATTTGCGTCCTCGTACAAGTATATCATAGTTACTTGCGCAGTTGTCAGGGTTTTTTACCAGTTGCGAGCTGCAGGACGCTGGTAAATTTATGTCGTTTTGTGACTACCGTATTTGCGCGAGAATACGGGTTGCGAAGGGGACTGCCGCACACTGCTTGGGTTAGGTGGGGAGGTTAGGGAAGGAAAAAGAATAGGATGTACTACCGTAGAGGAAGAAGAAGGGGAGGAGGAGCAAGAACGAGAAGAATACGCATAGTTTGGCCTTTTCTCCACTATAACAGGAGGGGTCAAAGATTTTTTTTCTTCTCACTGGTTGCAGACACAGAACTTGGGGACATTGCTGCAGAGCGCTCGAGTACGGGTAACTGTAGACTACGACGCAATTCGCTCGGAAGCACACGGGGACTGAAACATGATCCACTAGAACAAAGAAAGCACCTTCGGTGCTTTTTTTTTCTTCTTTCATTTGATTTTTCTTTTTTTGCCTCTCAACCTCTAAATAAAATACCTTGAACTTCTTTCTCTGTCCTAGTGGTCAGCAAAGCGAGGCGGAAGGCCTTCCTTTCGGATGGCAAGGAATACACGCCAAAGCTGATTGACAAACTGAGGAGAGAAGAGAAGGGGAGATGTATTAAAATGGGGGCGATGATGGGGGGGCTAAGAGACCCCCCCTCCCCCCTCATCCATCCTCCCTCCCCTCCTCGGAAACTAGACACCCCCGTTATAGGCACCGATTTAGAGGTCGCTTACTTGCATAATCCTTTTGAGGTTTGCTTTCTTCCTCTCTAATCTCTGATCTGGGGACTGAGCAAGAAGGAAAAAAAAAGGTGTGGTCCATTCAAAAAGAAAAGAAAAAAGGCAGATGTGCCCACCATACGTGGAAGGTTTTGGCTGTGAAGGAGCAGAAGCAAACGGGAGTTAAGCAAATGTAATATCGCTCCAAGGCATGGTGATCCCAATGCTCATGCCTTTGGCTGTGTCTTTACTGCACTTTTGGGTGAATGCCTATCCACTTCCTGCTACTCCTGCTACTAGATATTCCTCCCATCCCCCTTGCTAGACATTCCCCCCAAAAGCTCATTCCGATGATTTCATTTTTGCTGTTTCCCACCCTTCGAAAGCTTTCATCTCTGAAAGGCCTAGTCATCAGTTGTCTGGTTTATCAACTCAGAACCTGGGTCTGGCTAGATAAAAAAAAATAAAAAATAATCATAGTCTTGGGGGTCTTCCTGCTTACGGACATCGAGATTCTCAGTTTATCCTGCCTTCTGGCATCGTATTCCTCGACGGTGTCCTCCCACTCACTCACTCCTCGTGGTGATCCGCCCCCCACTACCACTCTGGTAGGTTGTGTTTGAGCGCAAGCTAAATATCACGGATACTCCACGGCAGCGGCAGCTCCTCTCTCTACATACTAGCGGACTACCGTACCCCAGCTACTTTGTCTCCAACCTCCCCCTTCTTAAACTCTTCTTGTTCATCAACGACTGGTCTGGGATCCTAGTTGGTTTTTGTACTCGTACGGTACAGCACTCGCAAAAAAGTAACTCTGACTGAGGCTGCACGTTGCAACGGTCTCTTCTTACCCTGGCCATCTGCGATCCGCCCCACCAGTGGGTAATAAGTATTTAATATTCCTATAACACCGAATTTGAAGAACCCTTCAAATGAGGAATCGTCCACCGTCGCTGCTACGTCTGAGCGCCGAGAAAGGCCATAGCGCCGTTTCCCCAAAAGACGACTTCGGGAATTCTTCGACGAGCCATCACTCGCTCACTCCCACACTGCTCCCGTCCCCAGAAGCTACCAGTATTACTAGCAGCCGTTCCCCCCGTCAGAGCAATATAGCCTGGTCTCCTTCCCTTCTGGCTCCCTCACTGTCGGACCCACCATCTGCTGCTAGGACCTCTGCCGGTACTCGTGCCAGATCCCTCTCGTCGGGTACCCCTTCTCCCTCATTGTTTCCTCCCCTCAATATGTTTAAAATCAACACTAGGTCGAGGTCCCCCAGACGGGCCACGTCTGCCATGTATCCCTCGATGTCCGATCCCACAAATAACCCCACATCTCCTGCTACTTCAATGGCAGTCACAGAGCCACTTCCGCGGCCCTTCTCTCCCTGGGGCTCGACCGAATCTTCGACCTCGACATCTCCACGGGCTTCAAAAATGCACAAAGGATTTTTCGGTAAGAGGTCCGGCTCGCCAACTGCTTCATTAAGTACAACAAGTGCACCAGCTAGTTCAGTCATGGCGAAGAGCTCGAAAGGTTTCCTTGGGCGAAGGCCACGGAAGAATTCCCCTTCTAACCTCGACCCAGACTTTGACCCGACCACCTTTCGGAAAAACCGGACGAGGCCGGCGTTAGGTGCGCATAGTCAGGATGCGTTATACCAGGAATACGAGTATCTTTTTGATGATTCCCTAGAGGATTCTGTCAACTCTGAGGAGGATTTGTCGTCGCATCCCTCGGACGCGGATGGGAATGACGACGAGGACGGATATTACTTACTGAGGATCAAGGAGAGTGTGGATAGTTTCAGCCCGCGAATTAGTCCAAGAACAAGAAGTCCGCCCCGAAGTGTCCCAATGAGTCACCGAAGAAACACATCTAGTGGTTCGTTGTCTGATACACCTCCAACACCTCCTCCCAAGTTTAGGAGATCACTCGTTGTTGCCACTACTACTCCTCCTCGCAGTTCAACCACATCGCTAGAAGAACCGAATCGTCTCACGGCCACTACCGTTGTCTCGCCTCCTCCAACACCTCCACCAAAACCAACATTGTTCCTTGACACAGAAAGCGTAGATCCCAAATACGTCCCACAGGTGAAATCGGCCGCTTCTGAGGCATCTCCGCCTCGCCGACCTCCACCACCAACACCGGATGTTCAAGACAAGCACTTCGCTAAAAGATTGAGCAAGATTCCCAACCGGCCGACTTCAATACCTGAAGGCCTAGGGATCATAAACATTCCGTCTCCAACATTATTTTACTCGTCATTTATTCCCGGCGCTTCGGATACCTGGTGCGGAATCGCCGATCACGCGACCGACAGCCCAGCGCTTACGAGCAGGTCTTATACACCGCGTCAACCAGTGGCGAAGACCAACTCCTATGATGAAACCATCGCTAAGGGCATGTCAGTACTATTCGACGAAGAACCAGGAGTCGGAGTAGTTCCACTATTTTCGACAAAAGACAGCAACAGCTCGAATCTGGAGAATACAATAGTAAAGGAGACGGAGATGACACAGGTTATAGTGGAAGAGGTTACAGCCGAGAATCCAGGGGATTTATCAGCCGCAACCGAGAACTCTATCGAGGGCATCCTCGACCAGCTTGGGGCAACGGATTCTACGAAGACCGAGGAGGCGGAGAAGATTGCTGATAAAACTCAGGATTCTAAGGATGCCCTACCGGCATACTCGATGAATGTTACCGTGGAAAAGGAGTCGGAAATGAGTACTGCGGGAGAAGCAAATAATCGGACCACTGCTATCCTTACGCCTACCACGAGCACTACTGGTCAGGGGTCATCATCCCCGAAGACGATCAAAAATGAGGGCGATGAGAAACCCGCTACCAGCACAACCGAGAAGGAGGAGACACCAAAGATCGACTCCTCATATCTCAAGGCGTTTAGGGGCTTTGTCAAAAGATCTGGCGATAGCGACCCCTTCATCCACCGTATGCCTCGTTTCGATGCTCTACAAGCACAGAGAATATGTAGCCATCTGAGAAACGATTACCCTCCTGCTGCATCGGGCAAGGGGGCAAAATCAGGGTCGCCAAATGGGGCCGTTACCGCCACCGCCCGACAACGAGAGGCTGAAGAAGGGATCCTGACTAGTCTATGGGCCTTGATGGCACTGAGATGGATGAACTTTGGCAGGGTTGTTATTAGTCCTGGGCACGAGACTTTGTTGGCTGCTTCCGCAAAGCGTCTGACTAGACGTGCGACTACGAAGATGGATCAGCGTGCTACGCAGATGCTTGAGAACGTCTCAAGCGAGGTCCGCACGGGAAGTCACGAGCGCAGACGTGTCCTTGATCTCGGTGGAGCACCTGTTGGTATGAACTCCGCAATTTTGTGCGTGCTGTAAGACCCATACTAATATTTATATAGCCGACTGGGGATGGCATTGTGCCTACGACTATCCAAAAGCAAAGGTTTACACCGTAACAACCGGGTCCCGGCCAAAGCAACAGTCCGAAGGTGAAGAGAAGACAACTGGGGCCCCAGACAAGTGCCGGGGACCACAGAACCACCGCCCTCTCGTGGTGTCAAAGTTGTGGAAACTCCCATTCCCCCCGAACCACTTTGACGTGGTCTCGGCGCGCAGTTTGTACCTAACACTGAAGGCAACCGTCCCAGAAAACTCACCAAATCTCGGCATGGACGAGTATGACCTCTGCCTCGAGGAGTGCCTCCGCGTACTGAAGCCAGGTGGACATCTTGAGTTCTCCCTCTTCGACAATGATATTGTAAACGCAGGACCACTCGGAGCTGAGCTCGCAGCTAAGTTCTCCAAAGGCCTCGAGTCAAAAGGCTACGACGCAACTCCTACAAAACGTTGGGTCTCCCGCCTGAATAGGGCCGGTTTTGGCGAAATTAAGCGCAGCTGGATCTTCCTCCCCATGTCCCCGCCCAGCGCGAAACCGAGAGTGCCCTCTAAGGGCGAGATGCAACTACCACCTCATGAGTCACAGGATCTGGAAATGGTCAAAGAGGAGGTCCGTAGGAAACTCAAGGCATGGGAAGATCTCGGTGTCGAAAACGGCAGCGTGGAGAATGTTTCTCCCGTCACTGGATTAGTAGGCAGTTGGATTTGGGAGAAGTGGATGCTGAAGACTGAAGGAGAGAGTGGCGACGAGTGCGATCTTGCCATCGGCACAATCGGAGACGTGCTCGAAGAAGGGAGAGAGAGGGGCTCTGGGTGGAGGTGCCTGGTCGGATGGGCTAGAAAACCAATGTTTGCTGGGGAGCATTAGGGTTGGCGTATTTTGGATTTTTGTCTTTCATTTTTTTATCTTTGGTTCGGTGGGGTTTATCACTATCATGCGCTTTTCTTCTCTTTCTTGGAACCAAAAAAAAAAAGCTCTCTCCCGCCTTTCCCCCCCCCATGGCTTTCCGGGAGCGGTAAATTTATAGGGTGGACGGACTTGATGGGTTTGGTTGGTTTGGTTTGGTGGAATTTTAGGTTAATCATACGGTGCGGATTGGATGGCGGGCTGATGTTTTTTTTTTTGTTCATCCCAGAGACTTTTCTCTTATCATACCTTGTATTTTTTTACGTTTCATACCTGCAAGATTTCTCTTTTCATTTTCCGATCAGTACAGTCTCCTTTCGGTGTCCGGAGTGTTGGTGTGGGTTTCGTTTCGTTTCCGTCAGTGGCCCCCTCTCTTCCTCTCTCTTGAGCATTTCCTTGTATAATTTATCATCACTATCACACCACATCCCTAACCTTGCGGCATTTATTCCCTTATGATATTGTGTCAACTTTGCTTGCTTAGTTAATTGCTTGCTTAGTTAATTTCTTGCTTCTTTCACTCTTTCTTCCTTTCTTTCTTCCTCATTTCTCAGGGCCGAGTGCACTCCCTTGAGGTTGTGGCTATTTATTTGTTTATTCGGAGGGTTTTAAAAAAAGTACCGGTAGAATTTCGTATTAAATTAAGACCCTGTTCGGCGCATACAGTACAGTACTGTACCAATAAAAGTATATCGCGATATTTTCGAAAACAGCATATTCTCTAATACAGTATCATACCAAGAGCGGGCTAACTACAAAGAAAAAATTAATGTCATATTCATATCGTAGTCAGACGGCGGATACTCTTCGCAAATTCCGTGCAAAGGAAAGATCAACAAACACAAGGCCAACGGGTTGAGGAGTAAGTTAAGGAAAATGGCGGGGGGATGCGGGAATGTTGTGCGACAACAAGTGAAATACCTTGCAACAACCACAACTTCCACTGAGTTACTCCTCAAGCCGTACAGTACAAGTAGGCATATTTGAGATGATAAGGGGTTTTGCTCAGCTCGTTCGAGAGAGAGAAGAGAAGAAGAAGAAAAAGAAAAAAAAGATAAATAACTAGGTGGTCAATGGAATGCTGTTGTGTGTTAAACGACACATATAAAGCGGAACGCGTTTTGAGATGACAAACTTCCCAATCGATGGCGAGCCGAACAGCGGCTAATTTGAGTTGGCGTGTTTGTGCCTGTCATTGGGACTTTCTCGATTAGGAGGGCGGCGGTTAAGGCCTGTTTCGGATGATGAGTAGTGTAGTGGCGAACGCGTGGGTTCGGCGGGTTGTACAGTGCTATAGTATCGTAGTAAGGTGGTATCCTGTAATAATTGGGAATCCCTCTCTCTCTCTAGAACGTTGGAGTAAGGTCTGTTTTGTTTTTCTTCTTTTTATTTGTTTGTCCTAAATGAGGGGGTGAAAGATGTGTTTTTTTTTTCCTTCTTCTCCTTTCTAACCTATAGGGGGAGGAGATTCTGGACGTTCTGGAGCCATTCCCCTCCAAAAAAAATTTTCCTTTTGTCTTTACGCTATTATTATTATAACCTTTCCCAGGAGATAGGTATCCGAAACAAGGATCTCGCGAAATATATGGTAAAATATCCGTGCGTGCCTGGGCGCCCATACGAGCTCACTGCTCTTGTATTATTTTCGGATACTTTTCCTGACTGGGACGGAGTAGGTACAGTATCATGCGGGCAATGCAGGCAGGGAAGATCCTCTAGGCTATCTGGAGTATCGCGCCACCGCAGCGAGCAGCTGGGATATATGACATGAAGCTATGGTACTAATCTACAGGTGCTGGGTAGGGTCAGAAGAGCTTGGTGGTCCGCTGATCATGAGCACTCACTCGAGCCCGGTACTCCCCGTGTGGATAAAAATGCTTCTTACTGTGGTGAGTCCTTGCGTCCGCCGGTTGGATAGTTGGTCCGTGCGTACTACTGATTGGGGGGTTGGTGATTCTGGGGGCGGGACATGGACAGGCCGAACGGAAGATCCTGGGGGAGGCGCCGGTGTGGAAGTATGGGGAAATGTGGGGTGGTGAGGAGGTTGGGTTAAATTGCTGTGCCCTATAGAGTATGTAATTGAGGAAAGGGATGAAGGGAGGGGGACCCCTAGGTCGTTGTGATACCGGTGGTTTCGGTGGTCCTCCCTCGGCGGTGGGGTGATATGGAGTTGGGATTTGATAGGAAGTGGAGAGTGAGTCTCGTGGCGGCACAGTAGGAGCGGGTGGAATAGCATTCCCCCTATTCGGATTGGAAGTGCTTAGTGGTGTTGGGGTGGTATCACTTGATGATGAGCACTTGGGGTTAGATATTTGTCCCAATTCGCCATTTCTCTCTACCCCCGCGAGAGAAAGTGCTTTGCCAGAGGCGTAGGTGGCTTCTCTAGCACACCCAAACGCCTACGATAATCCCATGTGATGAGCACTTCACACTCGGTAAGGTTGACTGCGCACGGGGCAGTAATTGCCCCTCCAGCCATTACTGGACAATCCCATCATAGCGTCGTCCGCGGTGTTCGCCCCGGCTTCGGTGAGCAAAATGGTATCATTTGTGGCTTTTTGATGCTAAACCTAAGCTAGAGCATCTCAGTAGAGCACAGTACAGTCAATATTATGATAATAATATTATTATGACACTATCCATGAAAAAAAAAGCAACGAAAAAGCCCTATCTATTCCCGTAGGGCTTAGTGTTTATACCAGACAGCCTTCCTACACTATAAGCGCTCTCATAATATTACAGGTGGGTCGTTGGAAATACCTTGAGCAAGGGTGGCATGAGGAGTGACTGACTGTGCGCCTCGGGTGTGCGCCTCGGGTGTACGTCGAGCCTGCCTTGATCGGTAGTTTCACTGGAGGGGAAGAGTCCGTGTATCTGTCTTTCTAACCCCCGATGCTTATGCCAGGCGAAACAGAAGGTTCAAGTCTAACTCAGCAGTGCAAGCATACCTTTAAATTAAAGTTGGCCCCGTCTATTTCGCAGCTCCCCTGGTTACTCTTTAGCACGGTCTGGATTTCCTCGCGGCACGGTGGTTATGGCTAGGGATCTTGTCTGGTAGGTATTGTTAGGTTTCGTTGATATCGAAAAAGTGAAGATTGTTGACTTACTGTGAGTAACCCTTTGGGGGCTAGAATTCTGGAAGTCGAATGCCTTCTGCACTTGATGGCTAATTCTGAGAACCCGTCAATCGTTATGAATTATTTTGTTATTATTGTTATTATTATTAATTCTGTGTCATCGTGAGGGACGAACAAACCTTCTTGCATAAAGCGCAAACAGGCTGTTTCGTCCAATGTGGTAACTAAACCCTAGCCCTGAAAATTGCTCCCATCGTTCCTGCAGGGGGTGGCGATCCCATGACTGAGACATCCGTGTATTTGGATTGATCTTGGAAAGGTACGGTAATTTGCAAATACACGCCTAAATAAAGTTACCGGTATGTATTTTAAATTATGATAATATTGTTCGCCATGTTGAGCGAACCTTTCACGCTCACAAAAACCACCAAGGCTTGGAGTCCGTTTGATCCTCCTACCTTGCACGAATGTGGAATTGGGATTCAGCGGGTCACTTCAGCCGCTGGCGTCATGGGCCCCAGTTCAAGTAACATGATTAACTCACGTCCCAAGTTCGCTTCCTTGCTTGCTCGCTACCCCATTTCTACCCTCTCCTATCTGTAAAACATCACGAACATGCTCTCCCCCAACTCACTAGAGGGGTCTAGCTCTAGCGCCTCGCTAGACAATGCCTCCGCCTCGCTGGGAACCTCGGATCTACTAGACCACGCTAGTTCCGCGTATCGAGCTATCGAAATCACGTCCACTAGCACAGTGCTCGAGACGGCGCGCGGGCACAGATTGCCCGGGAGACTCATCGAGGAGGCGAGGAAATTGAACGCGTTACGGAGTGAAGAGGAGGGAAAGCGCGGGAGAGACGGGAACCTTAGCCCTCCTCTCGGAGTGAAGGGGCAGCGGAGGACATTGTCGCCCGGACTCCGAGATACGGCAAGGAACAGGCTGCAGAAAACTGGCGGGCATCTAGACACTATGGAAGAACGAGATGGAGGTGGGGAAAATGTCTATATCGGAAAGGCAACTGCTTTCACCAACCCCCTATTCCCCCCATTGCCAGTTTATGGACCCCCCACGCCCTTGCGGAGACTACAATATATGATTTTCCGCGCTTGTAGCGGGGTGCTCTCGTTTTGTTTTCTATTTATCATTGTCATTGGCGCCATAGCTAAGTCGCTTCCTTCGATGTTCATGACTTTAGCCTGTCTGCTGCGTGGTCGGGATCCGAACGCCACAAGACCGTTCTACGGGATTGAGAAAGAGCGTGCGGAAAAACGGAGAGAGGAAACTAGGGCTTGGAAGGCTCGGCGGAGGGATTCACTGGGCGCGGGGGATCAGGATGGTGAGCGGGGATTGAGGAATAAACAGATTACTGGGGGGGAGGATAATCTGGTGTGTGATATTGGGTATTATGCTAGAAGGGTTGGACTGGATGCAGAGGAGTTCGAGGTTCAGACGGAAGACGGGTTCTTGATTATGATGCAGCATATATATGATCCGGATGATCCCCCCTACTACCCGAGTGAGAAGATTGATGGAAAAGATAATAGAGGGAGGAGCGCGAATGGGAAGAGGAGCAAGTATCCAGTTTTGCTTATGCATGGGCTTCTTCAGAGTTCTGGTGCTTTTTGTGTCAATGATGAGGATAGTTTAGCATTCTATTTGTGCAAGGCGTGAGTTCCCGCGGATTCAACTTGCCGGGTGTTCTGACCTAACACGGGAATAGAGGCTATGACGTCTGGCTCGGCAACAACCGCTGCGGCTTCAAACCCAAACACACATCCCTCCACTACTCCGATCCCAGAATGTGGGCCTGGAACATCCGACAAATGGGGATAAACGATCTCCCCGCCCTAATAGATCACGTTCTCTCGGTAACCCGCTTCCCAAAACTCGGCCTAATCTGCCATTCCCAAGGCACTACCCAAACATTCGTAGCCCTAGCAAAGCAGCAGCGTCCAGACATTGGGTCGAAAATATCTGTCTTCTGTGCACTCGCCCCAGCAGCATACGCAGGGCCACTAATAGATAAATTCTGCTTCAAATTCATGAAGATCATATCTCCCTCCATGTTCCGAATAGTCTTTGGCATCCACGCTTTCATCCCCTTCATGATGCTCATGCACGCTACTATGCCCGCGCGGGTATACGGCGCGCTAGGATATCGTGTGTTTTGGTTCCTTTTCGGTTGGAGCGACACCCGCTGGGATAAAGGCCTCCGCGACAGATTCTTTCAATTCGCTCCTGTATTTGTCTCCGCCGAGGCGATGAGATGGTGGCTTGGTCGTGAGTGCTTCGCAAGACATAAATGCATATTGTCTACCAAAAGGGAAGAGGAGGAAGCGGACCAGGAGGAAGAAGGCATATTGGAGCAAGAAAAACAGAAAGAGCCGGAAAAAGAAAGGAACGAGGGAAGCAAGGGCCCAGACAAAGAACTATCACCATCGCCATCTACTAACGGGGGGCCGTGGTACGACGGCCGCTGTCCGCCGATGGCGCTCTGGGTCGCGGGTAATGATAACTTGGTTGATGGCCCGAGGCTCATCAGACGCTTTGAAAGGGGCAAGGAACCAGATGTCAACCTTGTGCACGCGAAAGTCATTGAGGAGTATGAGCATCTGGACGTGGTCTGGGCCGTGGATGCCCCTGAACAGGTGTTTAAAGAGTTGGTGGACGTGGTATGGAAGTGTGTAGACGAGGATGTCAAAAGGGAGGTGATTGTCCCCCGAGGCATTGGAGAATCAGGGATCAGGCAGTGAAGCAGTGTGCGTATACTGTACATATATACATGCCCCGGAGGATGTTTTGGTTTTTGTTGGTTTCCGTCCTCTTTTTGTTTTTCTAGGAGGCTTCTATCGGTGCATTAAGTCTTGATTGACGCGATGAAGTTGTTTAAGTTATAGAGTAATCAATAGGATACAAGTAGTGTGTAATTTTGTTTAATATGAGTTGGCTTGGTTTAACTACCGCCCTGCATTACGCGGGTATTCTAATCGTACAGTATTGTTATTAAATTTTGATAACATATCGCTACGGTAAATTTTGATGGGGATTTTTTCTTCTTTCTCTAGGATTGACTAACATATTGATCGGGGAGTGGGTTAGACCGAGAAAATGAATTTGTTTCAAAACGTACTAAAAAAGGAATGGCTTGGAAATCTGGAAACCTCAATTGACATCCAGCAACTGGGAGAGGGGCTTCGGGAGTAGAATGGTAGATAGATATTCTTGATAGCGGATAGATAGCGGTGTGTTAACTCTGCCCTTTAAGTTATGCCAAAGCCAACAGTTTGAATTTCTTTGAGAAGGGATAGTTCACTGTCAGGACGTGAATGATATCCCATTTTCACATATTACACGAAGCGAACTACTCCTACGCCTGACCCCCCACACCCCGGCCCAATCAATACACCCAGCGGTGGGCACTGCTGACCAACCTTAGTATAATAGATCGGGGAACAAACATTCCTAGCTAGTGCTATACGGCACAGTACTGTACCCCGGCCGATTGAAGGCCTGGGATAAATCAACACAGCAGAGGACTTTGATATGCACCATACCTCCCGCTGGGGCGCGAAACCGATTTCGAATCAGCACGTGCATCTCCTCGGGTTCGAATCTCGATTTTTGTTGTGTCATATATATAATTCGAGGTATCATAGGCATATCGGGTGGGGCATACCGTATGTCATATCATACAAGTATGTTAAAGGGGGATTCATAAATCCTCACTCGATGACTCCATGGCGCTGACAGGTAGGGGTATCTATCGTATGGGAAGAGTATGATATGATACCCCTTGAAGGTGGAGGGAGTATCGTGCCCTGAATCATACTATCGGAAGGCACGGGTATTGCGCGTGCCCTTCTGTCATACACCTATCATGCCAATGTATGATTGCAGACAAGGCTATGATATGACACCTCTTTCACTGTAGTTGAAATATGATACCAACCATAATCCATCCTTTGAACGCCAAGGGACGTTATCGCGGCATCAGTGATCGCCCCTATTATATACAACCAATGTTCGAGAATATAACCATCGTCCTCAACATTGAACGAAAGGGAACCAAAATCCATCCGCCAGCAGGATAAGCAATTGCTCCCACGACATATTTCGTGTGGTATACTTATCTAGCGCAATGACTAAGATATCGAGAGCCGATTATTAGTTCCTGGGCAATTTGCAGGAGCCCAGGAGCGCAACTTCGCCTCTTATAATGGGTGCTATTGAGCGGCCTATAATACCGGGTAAGAGATGCACCATTACTATAGAAATCCTGTTCCTGTGGGACTGGGAGATTGAAGAGCCTCACCTTGCTCAATAAGGCTATCTATAGGGCAGGGTCAGACCTGTCATGAAGTGGTATCATATGATATCGTATGATACAGGGAACTCTACTCTGGAAATATATCGTGGGGTGGGGTCTCCGGAAAGGCATTAAAGGATTTTTTTTACCTCGCTCTGTTTGGAGAAGCAGCTTGTAACCCCTGAACGCTATCGTTTTAAAATTTGCGTCCCGAGACATTGGTCCCTGGTACACACTACGTATCGTATCTTACTCATCAAATTCGCTATGGGTCAGCCATGGGGTCTGTTGGCTCCTGACTAGTTAGGTGTCGTATTGCTATAGATTGCTGCATAAACGATGGATTGTGATTGAGTGGCGCCTCCCCAAGGTCGAATTCTACCGTCTAACCGGACCGAGAACATATCCTGGGAGGGGGATAGTGAATTTCCCCCGGTGGATACAATATGAGGCGCTCAAGTTGCTCCTCACTCCCACGGGGAATGGATAATGCTTGTCATATACTTGTCATTACCCGCTAGGTGTATGATAAGAGCTAACTGTAGTACTCAAGCGCAACTCTACTGGAGAGAAAACTTATATCATAGTATCCATAAGTTGGCCCAGGCTAGATACCTGTGTCAGGACAGAGATCGCAGGGACCCGCCCGCATGGCCGGAATACACTACTCGCACACCTCTCGTGGGAATTCGTCAGGCAGCTGATATCTCGCAGGAGCACCCCACCAAGCGCCCGGCTTGCGAAGGCACTGTATTCCTAGAAAGGACGCGTAGGTATCATCACATCCCAAGTACTGCACCATCTTCCGAGACCATTATCAATTGAAAACTAGGCACATATTTCCCGAGGTGTGCTGGATTTCTGAGAAATTCGGAATCTCCCCCCCCCCTCACACACTGGCCAAACACCAACTCCCGGAAAAAGTTTTTTGCAAGAGGAGTGTCTTAGATATTGCCAAGTTGATATAACCTAATCCTAGAGCGTTTCTATTCATGATGGGTCAAGTATCAATCGCACTTCCCTTCGTATAGTGCAAATGAGGTCAAACCGGGACCTCAAAATAGGCCAAATACGATCTGGGACTAGTCCACCAAAACATGGAATTTTGATAAAAAAAAACCGCTACAATGAAGGCACTTCCAAGGAGAACAGGGTAGCTGTTTTTCTTTCTTAATTAAGTATTCATAGCAAGAGGAGTCCCAGAATAAAAAGTGAAAAATTTGGTGAGAGTGAAACAGGGGACCAAATATACCTAGTAGCATGCTGAAATATACTGTGAGGTATTGATGAGTGAGAATTGATGAGTATGGGTAAAGGGGGCATTAGAGACCAGCCATGTAAGATAACAATAGTAACCACAACAGTACTCTATACTCAGAGCCACATTACAATTCAGATGCCCCTACCAAACAAGAAACGAAAGCATATGCAAAGGATTGCCCCTCAAGGAGGACAATCAAAAAAGGCTTGCAATATTCCGCATTTAGGCATCAATCCTACTAGTACATATGAGGCTCTGGCTGAGGAGTCTCTCATTGAAAATCTGGAGGCTGAAGAGAGCCGGTTGAGTCTTGATAATGAAGAGGAAGAGGTAGCCACATCAGGTACATGCAATTCACATGGGACCAAGAGGCTCTCTAGAAGTTCTTTGTGGTATAGAGCATATAAAGAGAAAGAGCAAGAGAGACAAAGGGAGATGGGAAGAGAAAATATTGAGGATAGTTGGGAGGATATTGAACGGCAGGTGGAGGAGAAATGGCCAAGAGTCAGTAAGGATATACGAGTAACTGTATTCAAAAAGGGTATGATTTTGGCTATTAAGAGTGGTAATTAATACTAAAATAAAAATGGAAAATTAGGAGTAGTAGATATCCAAGCAGTACTGAGACGTAAAAAGAAAATTGCATACTCATTGCAAGACCTAGAATGATACTTCCAAATTCTCCAATTTATGAACTGGCAGCTCAAGTATCCTGATCTGCTAAGGAAGAAAGCAGCAGTTAATACTGCAGTTAGTTGGGGGCAGGGAAAGCATACAGCAGAGAATATTATTCGCTGGGAAAAGAGCTAGATAAGGACCAGAACAATTACAATGAGTCAAAGAGGAAAGCATGCAAAGTCACAAAGCATGTTGAATGATGAAGGAGCACTCATTGCGGTACGAGAGTACTTAGACAGTGCTGATGAAGGTACTTCTCTGCAAACCTTCTTTATTTGTCCCTTATATCTTATAACTAATAGAATAATAAATTACTTAATAGTATTATCTGGACAAGGACTTGCGAAGGCAGTTACCAACTATTGGGCTCAGTGGACAAGCCAACATGATGCAGAGATACGAGTAGCCTGTGTCTACCAGGCACTCATTGAGAAGCATACTTGGTGTAAAATGAGTATCACAGCTTTAACTACAATTAAATGGTTGAAGAAACTAGGGTTTGAGTAGAAGGAAGTCAGGAAGGGGGTGTATATTGATGGCCATGAGAAGCCAGAGGTAGTTTTCTACTGACAGCATCACTTTCTTCCCCAATGGAAGAAATTGGAAAAATGAATGCCAAAATGGTTGCCTTCACGAGAGCTTGACAATACCCCTTTACCTGCCAACGAGCAACTATTAATTCCTTGTGCACATGATGAATGCACATTTCATTCAAATGATGGTGTACATCATCGTTGGATACATAAAGACAAGCATCTTATTCGGAAAAAATCACATGGCCAAGGCCTCATAGTATCCGATTTCATTCTCCCCTGCAGTCGGCTTGAAATACCTCCAACTATTCCACTCCCCCTAGCATTAAAAGAAAGGGAGATGGAACCAATTCCAGGACTAAAAATCAATCCTCGACAGGTAACTGAATACATCAAGGTTGGGAAAGGATCCTGGTAGAATGGTGAAAATCTAGTTAACTATGTATTGAATGTTGCTATTCCAATTTTTGAAGCAACATTTCCTAATGCCCAAGCATTATTCCTCTTTGATCATGCAACTTCACATACAGCAGATGCATCTGATGCTCTTCGAGTAGCCAATATCAATATGGATCCTGGTGGTAAACAACCACAACTTCGAGATGGTTGGTTCTATCAACTAAATGGAGCAACTCTATATTTTCAGAAAATGAGCTTTGCTTTGGATGATTTGACAGTACCAGAGAGGTGGCGTGGAATACCTAAAGGATGTAAGAGGATTTTGCAGGAGTATGGCCTCTGGCCAGAAGGAGGATTAAGGCTTGACTGTAAAAGCAAGAAAGATAAAAAGGATAGAAACCATCAGAGTAACTCTTGCTGTGCCAGACAGCTGCTCTCAGTACAGCCAGATTTCATGGAACAAAAGTCACACCTTCAGGAAGAAATTGAAAAAAGGAGCCATTTATGTTTGTTCTTTCCAAAGTTCCATTGTGAACTAAAATGGATTGAATACAGGTAGGGGAGGGCGAAATGGTTTACAAGAAAGAATTGTCAATACAATTGGCCTTCACTAATTAAGACAGTTCCAAAAGCCTTACAGGAAGTACCACCTCTTTTGCTTCTTAAATACTGGTGGAAAAGTAATCGTCTACTTGATACCTACTATACTGGCTTGCGTTATAGTACAGATCAATTTACAAAAACTGTATATAAGAGTCATTGTCGGGTTCCCTTTACACAGGATCCTTCTTGAGTAGACTTATTTTTTCCTTTAAACCTATTTCATCATTTTCATATAATAAAAAATCTCTTAATTATATTATATTCCTGCTCTAACGACTGTTCTGTATTGTATATTGCTGGGAGGTAAACGGCATTTCACTTTGCCCTTAGAGCCTTGGCAATTCTCGGCTCAATTCCGGTCGGTTGCAACGGAATTGCTGTTTCACCGGAGGACCCACGTTTAGGCGCTTTCCACTATACGTACAGTCACTCAGCAGAAGTGTTCGTGAAACTGGTCTCAGATGACTAAGCTGCCTCTCCAAAATGCCACCTTTCAATGAAGTGTAAAGTTGATCGTGACCATTCACCCCATCACGACTGTGACAATTCACAAATCTATACCCGCTGAAGCCTCCTTTACCTAATTAATTAATTTATTAATTTCCTCTACCTTTTTTACCAATGGTTAAGCGTTCTGGAAATACAAAGTATGCCGTAAAAAAAAGACCCCTACCTAAAACCACCCAGAGAGAAATGAGCCTTGCAGAGAAGAGTATGATAATCGCCTTTTTCTACTGCTTCTGGAACCTTGCCTTGGTGGCTCAAATTATTAGACACCCATGGACAACAGTTAAGAGCTTTCTGGTCCGGGCATGTAAACGCCAATCTTTTGAAAATCTCCTTCGCCCCAGTCGCACTCCCATTATGAGTGGTCAATAGTGTCACACAATTATACAGGCAGCCAAGCCCAACTGGAAAATGACCAGATGCGCCTTCAGGGATTGCTATGCACCCAGTGTTTCTCTTGATACTGGTAACTCTTTGTGCTATTCAGAGTGACTAAATATGATTGCCTACTAAATTTGCCTGCATAGTGGACTGGGTACTCAGAGAAGCAAACATTAAAAAATAGATAGCCAAGTCAAGACCTAGGCTAAAGCCTGATCATGTGGCTAAGAGATTGAGATGGGCTACAGCTCATAAGGACTGGACAGCTGAGGATTTTGAAAGGGTGATTTGGAGTGATGAGTGCAGTGTGGAGAAATCTAAGGATTTAAAGCAACAATGGGTATTCAGAGAACCTGCAGAGAAGTGGTTGGCTGATTGTATACACCCAAAGGAGAAGGATAAGGGAATCTCACTTATGGTTTGGGGATACTTTTGGAGTAAAAGAAAAGATCTATTAGTTCCTATTACTCAAACTATTAATAAGACCAGGTATGTTAGACTTTTGAGAAGATATCTTTTTCCTGTTATTCATCAAATGATTTCTTTTGGTATACAACTTAAAGATGTTCTTCTTCAGCAAGATAATGCTCCTGTTCATAAGACATATAGTGTTATGAATTAGTTGGAGAGAAACAGTATTGAGGTTGTGGACCACCCTCCTTATTCCCCTGATTTAAATCCTATTGAGCATGTATGGGTTGAGCTTAAAAAGCGATTGTACCAGCAGTATCCAAGGATTGCAGATACTCCAGGAGAAAAAGAGACTGTTAGGAGAAGACTTGCACATATAATACTATTGGTTTGGGAAATAATTCCTGAGGAGTTTTTCGAGAAGTTGTGGAAATCAATGCCTGATAGGGTGGCTGTAGTTTTAGAAGCAAGGGGAGATTATACAAAATATTATCTAGTTTAATTTATGGCAGGTCAATAGACTGTTGAATGTTGAGAGGTGCCAGTGGTTATTGATCGTGGACTTGAACTCACGTATATGCATACCTATTGACAATCCCACTGGCACTGCCCCACTATATGGTATAACCACAATTAAACATTGTCTCATATCACGAACACTTTTCCCGAGTGAATGTAAGTCCCTACTTATAACGTGTTCGCAAGGTGCTAATCACGTTATTGGTAATAGATACGATAGTTGGCAGGTGGCCTGCTCTTCCAGAGAAGAGGTGAGAGCTGAGAACTAAAGGAGGCTTCGAGGGTGTAAACCAGGAACAAAGAAGTAACAGTTCAACCAAGTATATTGAAATACTGTCTGTCGAAGTCTGCCTTTTCTATTGTAGAAACAGGCGGTCTTTAAATATACAAATCTGTTCATGTCTAGTATGAACAAAACTAATCAAAGGTATCAATTGATACACTTTGGTAAAACTAATTAAGTATCAAAGCGATACTTAAAACAAAACATAAAACAAAACCAAGTATCAAGTGATACTTAAAACAAACCAAGGATTAAAGCGATACTTAAAACAAAAGATAAAACAAAACCAATAACTGAGTACCTGTACCTGTTACACTATCCTTATCTCGGCTGACTTCAGATCTTCGAATATCAATTATAATTATAAAAAAAGCTTTTGGGGAAAACACGGTCCTGTGACCAAACATGCCAAGACAGATACATTATACCAAGACAATATGTTAGCACCGTAGCATTAATTCTTAAAATCATATTTCAAGGTAACATGAAGAATATATAAGTTCATTAAAATCAACTATTACATACTTTAAAATGATACTCATAAAATCTAATTCTATAGAGCTAAAGAGAGGGCCTGATAGAACTTAATATTTAATTTCTAGCTATTTCTGACTATCCAAGCCAGCAATATTACTCTTTAGACAATTGTAAACATGATTTTTACATTCCAATCTACAAAAAGAGGATTATTAAACTCAACCATTACACATAGTAATAAGATACCCCCAAAATTCAATTGCATGAAGTTAAGGAGATGAATCAATTGAATATAATATCTGATCCCAAGTGTCACAAACTGGGTTGTGACAAGGCAGATTAAAGTGAATGAATAAGGTTTAATAATGATCCTCCTTCAGTGTAACAATTCATCCTCGGATAGTTAGTTCTTGGCGACGGAGAACCATACTTCTCCTTTTCTTCTCCTCCTCTTCTGTGTCTTATGATAGTGCTAGGCCTTTGCCTACGTTACTGATAGTACAAGACCTCAGTTGTAACGATCCCTCTCTAGATAGTTAGTGCTTGGCGACGGGGAACGATACTTCTCTTCCTGTCTTCTTTTTCCTTTGTCTTACGATAGCTTTAGGCCTCTGCCTAAGTTACCGATAGTACAAGACCCTTGTCTTCTACCGGGAACGCCTATCGTAAGCTTTTTCTAATTCTTCTTCGGAAAGCGCCTTCCTTGGCGTAACGATAACGTTGCAATAAGGATAAAGATCGTAAAGGTGTTTTATATTCGTTAAAGTAATAAGTAGGAAAAGTACTTAGAATGAAGCGTGAAGAACCTATCTTCCTCGGTCGCATCGGCCTCCTTATATAGTGTTCTTCCCGCCTTTAGTCATGTGACCTAAAGTGGTCACATGTGCGAAACCAAATCATAACAAACTAGTCATATGACCAAAGTGATCACATGCTCGAAACCCATGACCTCATAATGAGGTCATGTGCGAAATATAAATCATATGCGCAAGGCTTACCCGTAAGGCATACTCGCAAGGCATACTTGTCAGGCGCATGTCCCATGACTCATACTTGAGCCATGTGTGAAAGCATCACAAATCCCACACATAACAAATCATATAACCTGAATAGGTCATATGCGCGAAATAATAACATACCTGTAACTCATAACTATGCGTCACGTGAAAACCCTTTCCTCGTTAAGCCATGTTCGTGACATTAGCTCCCCTCCTCCTAAGCCTGAGTCCCATCAGGCTTTTTCTCCCAGTTTCAATAGTTCCCGTCCTGCCGAGCGCATGGTCCTTCTCAGCTTGTGGAACTTTTTGTCTGCCATCCTCCATCTGACCCTTACCGATTCCAGAGTCAGATTCGCCATTTCGATCGTGTGCTGCTGATTGTCGTTCAGCTGTCTAAGCTCCGCAATCGTTTTGTCATTTGCCGAAATTGTGGCCTTGGCTTGGCCCAGTTGTTCTTGGAGTCCCCGGATCTGCCTGTGTAGGCTCCTGACATCCGGTTCCCTGTCTGGGGAGGAGTTTTAGGCCCCTCCCTCTCTGGACTGCGTTCTCGCGGCCCATGCCTTTCTGGCATCTTCTCCTTCCAACTCTTTCCTGCTTCCATCTTTCTGCGGGTAGAATCCCGCAGATATTTTCTGTACCCTGTGCATTCTGCACCCATTTCTGAAGCATTGTTGCCAATGCTTTAGAACGTGGTCTGGGCGTGGGCCACGCTTTCAACATTCCCTCGGGAACTATCCCGAGCCTTCTTTGTCGCCAAAGTGTGTTTGGCATCCGTCATCGTAGCATACCATCCATGACATGGCGTTATGCTGTGCTTGTTGTTCCCTTTCCTTGAGCTCTTCGTCAGTTGGCCCCATGAATGAGTATTCGGAGCTAGTGGGTATGGTTTGACGGGGGCTATTGCCTCAGCCTTTATGTTGTTGTAATGGCACGGGAGCCTTTCCCTCGCCTTTGTCTTGGTTGAACGTGATCGTCACCTGGGCCGGGCTTGCCTGGGTATCGTTGGTGGAAGGTTGAGATAGCATCTTGTGCATTTTCGAAGTTGTGTGCGAAGTACCAAATTTTATCGTGTTCAGGAGAATATCCTGTCCACTTGGCTCTGTATCGGAGGTGACCGTCGAAGAAGCGGGAATCGACTATTTTGTCGAGCTCATATTCTGGTTCTCCGTTGAGTTCGATCGGAGGGGGAGGAATAAGTGTTTGTGAAGGAAACTTATTGTCGTTGTGTAATTCGAGGAGTGAGATGTGGAATGTTTTGTGTATTCGCATTGAGGGGGGAAGGTCGAGTTTGTAAGCTCAGCTACCCACTTTTTCCAATATCCTGAAGGGTCCGATTTTCTTGTAGTCCAATTTCTTTGATGGTCGTGTCGTATGGATATTGCGTGGTATTAGCCATACCATATCTCCCGGTTGTATGTTCGGATCTGGTCTTCGGTGCTTATCGTATTGTTCTTTTTGGTGTTGTTGTGCTTGACTCATTTCGTATTGTAAGGTTTCGTGTAGTTTTCCCATATCCATTTTCTCCGGTATCATATCATTAATCGTATGATATGTGGTCTGACTTTGTGGATGTTGTCTGTAATTCACGAAGAATGGTATTGTGTCGATCGTTTCTTGCTTTCCATTATTGTATGCAAATTCGGCCATTGATAACAGCTTGTTGATAATTGACGTAAGCCCTTAAATATTGTTCGAGTATCGCATTTACCCGTTCCGTTTGTCCATCCGTTTGTGGGTGGAACGCTGTGCTTATTCTGTTTTGTATTCCCATTTCTCCAGTTACCTTTTTCCATAGTCCCAATGTGAATAGTGTTCCTCGATTGGTGATGATATTCTTGGGTAGGCCATGAAGTCGGAAGACCTCCCTGAAGAAGGTTTGTATAAAATCCCTCGTGTTGATATCTTTTCAAACCGGAATAAAATGGCTCATTGTGGTCAGACGATCCACCACGACCAGGATGCTATCGCAATTTTCCGATGTTGGTAGGTCCGTGATGAAATCTATAGTAATTGTTTCCCATGGTTGTTCGGGAATTTCGTTTGATTTTAGTAATCCATACGGTGCGTGTTTAGCCATTTTCGTTCTCTAGCATATGTCGCAGTTTTTGACATATCGTTTGACATCTTCGCGCAGTCCTGGCCAATAGAATGACCTTGTGATGAATTCCGTGGTTTTAGCCGTTCCCCTGTGTCCTGCCGTTCGGATATCATGGTGTTGTCGTATGATGTCTGTCCTTATCTCCTCTTCTTCTGGGATCCATTGTTTTCCATCGTACCACATATTTCCGTCCTTCCATTGGCATAACCCCAGTGCAATTCCTTTCATCTCCTTTTTTCCTTCTTCCAAGGCTTCTCTTATTGCCTGGATTGTTTTGTCTTTCTCGTTTGCGTTCTCCATTCCTCTTTCCTCCTTTGATGTGAATTGGATAACCTCCATTACCTCGAAGTAGGTTTTTGGTAATAGGGTCCATGTTTTTTGTTTGATTCTTTCGTCTTCTTTCATTTGTGGTTTGTCGCTTGCAATCCTTGTGAGAGCATCTGGCTTTCCACTTTCTTTGCCTGGTCGGTATTCGATTTTGAAGTTGTATTTGCTGAGGTGCTCCATCCATCTTATCTGGCGATTGTTCAGTTCTTTCGTAGTCATGAACGGTACTAGGTTCTTGTGGTCAGTTAGAACTCGGACTGGATGGTCGTTGTTCGAAACATATCTTCTCCATTCTTTTAATGCTTGAACTATTGCTAATAGTTCTTTGTTTGCAACATCGTAGTTGCACTCTGCGGAGGTCATTGTCTTGGATCGATAGGACACTGGCCTCCATTTTCCATCGTCGCATTGTTGGGATAGTATGCCTGAGCATACATATTTTGAGGCGTCCGTCTCAATCATTGTCCTTTGGTTTGGGTTGAAATGGACTAATATGGGTGCCGATGTTAGATGCGTTCGTATTGTATCATATGCTTTTTGTTCCGTTTCTCACCATTCCTATTTCTTGTCTTTTTTAGTTAGGTTATAGAGTGGTTTTGCAAGCCTGCTAAACCCCTCTATGAACCTTCGATAAAAGTTGCAGAATCCCATAAAGCATTGAACATCTGTCTTGTTGTTTGATTTGGCCCAATCCCATATGGCTGCTGTTTTAACAGGGTCGACCTTGACCCCACTTCGATTGATGATAAATCCAAGGTATTCTGTTTCTTCCTTATGGAATTCGCATTTTGTTGATTTGATCTTCATTCCTGATCCTTGTATTGCCGCCATGATATTGCTGATATCTTTTTGGTGTTGTTGTATGTTTTCCAATTATATGAGTACATCGTCCAAGTATACGATGCAACATATGTCGCGGTACTTATTAAGTACCTTGTTGATCCATCTCTGGAATGAAGCCGGTGCGTTGGTTAGCCTGAAGGGCAGTAGACCTTAAGTATTCGAACATTCCGTATCTTGAGGCGAATGTAGTCTTCCATTCGTCTCCTGCCTTGATGTGTATATTGTGGTATGCGTCTTTGATGTCGAGTTTGGTGAAGTATTTTGCTGATCGTAGTCTGTCCAGTGCTTCCCCAATCAAGGGTAGTGGATATCGGTCCTGCTTGGTAACCGAATTGAGGGCTCTGTAGTCCACGCAGAGTCTCACTTTTCCGTCTTTCTTTTTGACGAATAGTATTGGGGATCCTCCTGACGCGAAAGAGTCTCGGATCCATCCTCTCTTTAGGTTTTGCTCAATGTACTTCCTAAGTTCTTCGCGCTCTGCTTCCCCTAGGGGGTATAACTTCTTATAGAGAATCTCTTTTGTCTTTCCCGTTTTTTCATCTTTGTCCAGCTGAATTTCGTGGTCGATTCCTGGTCTTCGAGGTGGTAGCTCCGTAGCTTCCTCTTCTTGGAATAGATTTGTGAATTGGTGATATTCTTTTAGAACCAATTCTATCAATCCTTTTTTGCTTTGGTATTTCTTGTCCTGGATTGCTAGCTCTGTGCTGATGTTGATTTTTGCTAGAACCGCTTTTTCATCTTCGAATGTCCATTTGAGAATTCCTGTTGTATCTCCTCTTTGATAATATCATCCAAAGGCTTGTGCTGTGATCTCTTTGATCTCAATTCTTTTTGTTGTATCGAGCTGGTTTTGGTCCGTACTTCCGAATCCCTTGTGTCCTCTTATGGTTTCTTCCAGTTGATCTACTTCATGCAGATCCTCTTTGTTGATTTTTTCGATTATCAACTGTGCGATTCGATCGCCTTTCTGGACTCGGTAGTCCTCTTGAGCTAGGTTGGCAAGGACCACTTTTGTAACGTGTTCGCAAAGTGCTAATCACGTTATCTGTAATAGATACGATAGTTGGCAGGTGGCCTGCTCTTCCAGAGAGGAGGCGAGAGCTGAGAACTAAAGGAGGCTTCGAGGGTGTACTGGGAAACAAAGAAGTAACCGTTCAACCAAGTATATTGAAATACTGTCTGTCGAAGTCTGCATTTTCTATCGTAGAAACAGGCGGTCTTTAAATACACAAATCTGTTCATGTCTAGCATGAACGAAACTAATCAAAGGTATCAATCGATACACTTTGGTAAAACTCTTTAAGTATCAAAGCGATACTTAAAACAAAACATAAAACAAAACCAAGTATCAAACGATACTTAAAACAAACCAAGTATCAAAGCGATACTTAAAACAAAACATAAAACAAAACCAAGTATCAAACGATACTTAAAACAAACCAAGTATCAAAGCAATACTTAAAACAAAACATAAAACAAAACCAATAACCAAGTACCCGTACCGGTTACATTCCCCAAAACAAAACAACTGTTTAAACAAACAAAAACTAATAGTCATCAAAAGCGGATTCCGAGAAACTCATGGCTTCAGTTTCTGCAAGAAATTCCTCATCATAAGTATCACACCAGGGGCAAGAGGAAACTCTAAGGAAACACTTAGACTCAAAGAAATCTAAATCACAGTAGTCACGAATGCCAGATTCGTGCTGTACATCAACCCAAGCATGATCGCAATCAGGACAGTAGTCAATCCAGAGGATTTCGAAGTAGTCTTCAAGTTGGATAACATCGCGGTTCAACAACAGTCCAACAACCTGTTGTCGCTGCCTCACATTGAGCTCCACATAGTTTGACATCGTTATGGTATTCGGATGGTGATTGGTGACTAGATAAGGTTGTTGAGGGCCTGCTCCATAGCTTGATTCTCTTCATCGCTGCTTTCAAACTCCGACTCAAAGTGTGGTGCCCAAAATCCATCTCTAGCTTCGAGTTCTGCGTGCCATCGCTCAGTTTCTGGCATTGCAGGTGTCCAGCACATGGTGATATAATTGATTGTTGGGGGGAGGGATTCGTTTGGCATGTTGTCTTTGCACCATTCGTTCACCATATCCATAGCGTGTTCTAGTCCCTCTAGTGGTTCCCAACTGTTTTCACTCGTCGGATATCCTTTCCACTTGACTAGGAACTGATCGTTTCCATGCCAAAGGCGGTGGTCTCGGATTTCTTCAACTTCCCATTCATCTTTCTTTTCAATGATGATAGGTGCGGGTCGAGAGTGGGTTCTTCCGGGGAACTTGGAGTCGTCATTTGGGTGGAACCGTTTGACAGCAGAAGCGTGAAAGACTGCAATATTGCGGCGGTACATGCGTCCATCCATCTGGACAGTGTAGTTCTCTGTGTGCTCGTCAAAGGATATGACTTTGAAGGGTCCACGCCATCGGGGTTGCAGTTTCTTGCTGCGTCCAACATTGGTAATGAACATATTATCGTGTACCATGAGTATGTCTCCTTGTGGGATCGGGATATGTTTGCGTCGTCGTTTCTGGGCAGTAGTGGTACTTCGAAATCGGGCAGCTTTAACAGCTGGGAAGGCGTCGTTCCGAATTGCTTGGTGGCGATTTAGGTGGTCGTCAGAGGCAGGGACTGAGGAGTTCTTGAATAGTGTTGTAGGTAGGAGGGGGTATTGACGGCCAAAGACTGCCTTATATGGTGACATTCCCAAGGTATCTGAAAATCCGGCATTGATATATGCAGTGAGCTCAACAAGGGCTGGTTCCCAGTTGGTTTGTCGTTCATTGATCATGTTCCTAATTCCAGTCTTAACTTCGCGGATTTTTCGTTCTGCCTGGCCATTAGTCTCATGGTGTCCAGGGGCAGCCAAAATGTGGTTTATTCCGAGGGAGGTTAAGGTTTGCTTCCAGAATCTGGCAGTAAAATGGGGATCAGCGTCACTGACAATAGATAAGGGGTACCCATGGGGGGTAAACAGGTATCGTTGGAGGTTATTCCAGGTGTCTTTGGAGGAATCGGTAACTTTCATAGGAAGGAGCCAGGTATATCCAGAAAATCGGTCCACAGCTACCAAGATGGTGTCAAATCCCGCGGATTTGTTGAATGGTCCTGCAAAATCGATGGCATACGATTCGAATATTTCACATGGTAGTTGGAGGGTCTGTGCTTTCCCTTCAGGTAGTTGTGTTCGCTCCTTATTTGCCTGGCAGAGTTCACATTGTTTGACAAAATCGCGGAAATCCTTTCGCATTTCAGGCCAGTAAACATATTCTGAGGCATATTGAAGGTTGCGGTCGGCACTATGGTGTCCTTTGTTGTGAATCTCGGATATGACATATTCTCTAATAGTCATTCCGTTGAACATATGACCCTTTGGTATGTATAGGCAATGTTCACCATAACGGGTGCTGGTAAAGACCATCCCATTAGATATGTTGTAGGGGGCGAGGTCTCCATGCCTGGAGCTATCCATGGCTTTGAAGTAAATCGGGTCATGGCGATATCCTGCAATCATTTGGCTTCGGAATGAGGAGGTTAATTCTTCTGTAGTTGATCTAACATCTCGTTCATCCTCGATTAGGGATCCTCTTGTTGGTTCGATAGGGGCTTCCTGTTCCTCAAAGGTTTCGTAGAGTTGACGCCGATGCTCAGGAATAGTAGGGGGTATGACCGAGACAATGGTTTCATTGTTGTATACTCGTAAGGGTCCACCATATAGTGGTCGTGAATCGATCATGGGAGGAGAGGATGGCGGGGCTGACTGTGGGGGTTGTAAATACGATATTGCATCCACGTAGGCTGCTGCTTGTTCGAGTTCTTCAAGGCCTTGGTATCGCGTTGGAGAAGGGTTAAGGACATAAGGGTGTTGGGTTGGCTCATTTCCATCGATCCTCTCTTCTTCTCCTTCTGCGGTATCGAAGGTGGTGTCTTTGGAATCATCAGCAGGCATATAGTACGGTCGCTGGTATCTGTTGCCGAACTTGATCTCAGTTTGGTGAAAAGGGCAGGTGTCGTGATAACAGTGGGACCAGTGGGTTCTGCTTTGTTCAAGATCGTGAGGAGGTGTGCTGCAGAGCGTGCAATTGTCTTTCAATTCTTCATCAATGTCCTTTCCTCGTTCTGTTCTGGCAGCACTGTACATGGTGTAAGAGAAAGGATTGGAGGGAGCGGCAGAGCTGGCGGTAGCCATTGATGGTTCTTGTTCATAGGAGGTGTCGTCAGGGCTGTCCTCGCTTTGTCTTGTGTGGTCATGAACAAGGGGAGGGTTTGAGAGGTCTTGATTCTCATATAGGCGGGAAAGAGCATCAGCTAAATAGTTCGTTCTTCCAGGGGTGTAGATAATTTTTGCATCGTATTTGCTGATTTTGCCTATCCATCTTGTTCTTCTTCTTCCTGGTATCCTTTCTGTTTTAAGATTAGTGAGGGGTTGGTGGTCAGTAACAATGGTGAAGGTATTGCCCATCAGGATGTGGTTGAAAGTGGCGAGAGCATCAATCACAGCAAGGGCTTCCTTGTCTGTTGTTCTATAGTTCATCTGTGAGTTAGTGAACTTCCTGCTATGTAATGCCGCCGGCCTTGCCGTTTCATGGGAGGCCCCTTGCCCAACCCATGCTCCAACTCCAACATCCGATGCGTCAGTAATCAACCATATCGGTTCTGGTTTACTATAGTCGATAGGTTGGATAACATTGGCGTTTTTAATCAATTCCTTGATGTTGGTAAAGGCTTGGTCATGACTGTGGGTCCAGACAAATTCTGCATTACCGGTAAGGTCCGTGAGCGGCGCTGTTACAGTGGCATGGTGTGGAAGGAACTGGGAAATATAGTTGACTAGTACTAGGAATCGCATGAGTTCCTTTTGATTCCGGGGTGTTGACCATTCCGTTAAACAGGCTATTTTTCCTGGAGCTGCATGTATTCCTTCATCATCTATAACATGTCCTAGAATATCGAGTTTGTCGGCAAACAGGATTGATTTGTTTCTGCTAGCGTAGAATTTAGCTTCCCTAAGTTTGGTACAAACCAAACCTATATGGTAGGCGTGTTCTGTTGCGGTGTTCGAGAAGATGAGAATATCATCAATGTAGACCCAAACAAAATGGTGGAGGTATTCGCTTAGGAGGTTTTCCATAATTCGCATAAAGGTGGCGGGCGCATTCATATTACCTTGTAACATAACTCGGCTAATGAAACTTCCGAAGGGTGTTTTGAAACTGTTGTAGCGTTCGCTTTCTGGGTCTAATCTAGTTTGGAAGTAGGCATCGCTTAGGTCAATCTTACTTCGGAATCTAGCCTGTCCAACTGCATTTAAGATCTGTGTTTGGTTTGGTATAGCGGAGCTGTCCATAACCGTGTTTTCATTCCGTAGTTTGAGATCAACCAAGGGACGGATCCTTTTGCCATCTGCTTTGGGTTGAACAAACATAGGAGCGGCACCTGGGGCTTCTGCCCGGTAGATGACTCCTCTTCTTTGTTGTTGGTTGATCCAATCGCAAAGTGGGCTTTTGTATGCGTCAGGAATAGAGTAGGTCGGTTGGTTCTTGAGATTGGAGGGGTCTCAGAGGCGGATGTGGTGGTTCACCTCTCTCATAGGTGGCAGTTCTTCGGGTATTTGATCAGGGAAAACATCAGAGTATTCATCCAATAGTTTTTGGGTAGTTGTTTCACAGACTGCGGCTCGGTACTCTCCGCTTGTTGGCTTGCATGAGACTCTAACCTTCTGATCTGGGAAATCGATGGTTGATTCTCCACACCTGATTATAGCTTTGTGGCGGTTCAGGAATGGCATGCCTATTAGGGCATCGTATTTGGCTAAGTTTCCAATCAGCATTTCCTGGGGGGGTAGGACTGCTGAACCAAGTCGAATGGTTGCACTACAGGTTTTATGGCTTGTGGATCGTAATCCTTTTACAGCGATATTAACTGGTATGGGTTGGTTAAGGTCTCGAGTGGGGAGTCCATGGACAGAGACAAAGGCATTACTGATCACATCTCTTCCGATTGTGCCAGTGTCAAATAGGACTCGAGCCTTTTTACCATTGATTAGGATTGTTCCTTCCAGAGCGGTGTGTGCCTTGAATGTAGCCGGAGGTCGAACACTGTTGCATTCCACATCGATATATCCGATATGGATTTCTTCATATTCACTAGATTGGGCGTTATCGTTTTCAACATTGTTGGCCGATGCCTCTTGCTTAATTGCCTTTCCTTTTCCTCTCTTCGAAGGGCAGTTCTTTGCCATGTGTCCGAATGTTTTTCCACATTCAAAACATTCTCCTTTTTCCCGTCTCGATTCTTTGGAGGATTTTGTTTTCTTCTTGAAAACCCGTGGGGTGTCATCTCCAGAGTTGCTGGAGGCTTTGTGTCTTGGCTGGCTGTTTCTACTAGAGGAAGTCTGTGTTTTGTAGGCCTTGGTCTCATGGAGAATGGCGTCCTTTCGTTCTGCTCTTGCAATAATTACTGCAATATCATCGCCATCTTCCTCGAGTGGTTCTACTTCTCGCCGGAGGGTAGGGTACATGGTGTCGTAGAATCGTCGCTTCAGGATGTATTTGGAGATGCTTCCTCTCTCCATTCGGTCCTTATACATTATCAAGTCTGTAGCCACATCGGTGATTCGCTTGACATGCGTTCCGTTAACTTGTTGGAGCTGGTTGAATTTGTTGTATAGGAGGTCGTTGGTTATAGAGGATTGGAATTGTCCTTTCAGGTAATCGAGAACTGTAGATCCTCTTAATCTTACATTCCCGCCGAAGTTCTTATAGCATTGGTGGTATGCGTCGGTTGCCTTTCCTTCACAGAATGATCCAATGATAAGTCTGGTTGTAGGGTCTTCCACATCTTTTCCTTGTAAGAGTAGGAAGTGTGAGAGTTCTGTGGCCCATCGTTCAAAGGCTTCAGGTTTGAGGTCTTTCCCTTCGCCTGTGAACTTCGCTGGGAGGTGAAGTTTAAACTTAGGGGGTTCAAATGCTGCGGGTACCTCCTCTTCTTCAGGCCTTGCCTGAGATTTCCCTCCTCCAGAAGGCCCTCCTCCTGTGCTAGCCATATCTGATTCGCTACTAGATTCCGGGTCGTTTGGTGGTTCAAAGGAAGGCTTCTTTGCTGGAGTAGAAGGGAATTCTCCTGGGGGTTGTGCGTCTTTCGTGTTTGCAGGATCGCCCGGCTCTTTGGCAGCGCTCCGGGGTTGTTTCTTTCTTGTAAGATCTTGCCCTGGGATTTGCTTCCCACTCCTGGTCGTCAAAGACTCTATCTTGGGTTTGAGATGAAGCCGAATGTGCAGTGATTCTGCCGCTTCTCTCCGCTAGCGTTCTGAGGTGGATATCGATAGGTTGATCAGGCCTAAATCCGGGGACAGGTTCTTAACCACTTGCTGAGGTTAAAAAAATGTAACGTGTTCGTAAAGTGCTAATCACGTTATCTGTAATAGATACGATAGTTGGCAGGTGGCCTGCTCTTCCAGAGAGGAGGCGAGAGCTGAGAACTAAAGGAGGCTTCGAGGGTGTACTGGGGAACAAAGAAGTAACCGTTCAACCAAGTATATTGAAATACTGTCTGTCGAAGTCTGCCTTTTCCATCGTAGAAACAGGCGGTCTTTAAATACACAAATCTGTTCATGTCTAGCATGAACGAAACTAATCAAAGGTATCAATCGATACACTTTGGTAAAACTCTTTAAGTATCAAAGCGATACTTAAAACAAAACATAAAACAAAACCAAGTATCAAACGATACTTAAAACAAACCAAGTATCAAAGCGATACTTAAAACAAAACATAAAACAAAACCAAGTATCAAACGATACTTAAAACAAACCAAGTATCAAAGCGATACTTAAAACAAAACATAAAACAAAACCAAGTATCAAACGATACTTAAAACAAACCAAGTATCAAAGCGATACTTAAAACAAAACATAAAACAAAACCAATAACCAAGTACCCGTACCGGTTACAACTTTGATTTTACCGGTATAGTCGACGTCGATCACCCCTGCCATGGTCATGAGTCGGTGTTTGACTGCTAGACCACTGCGGGGTGCTATTCGTCCATAGTTGCCTTCTGGGAGTCCAATGGCTATTCCCGTCGCTATCATTGCCTGCCCGTTGGCAGGTATCTTGATTCCTTCATTGGTATATAGGTCATGTCCTGCTGCCCCTTTGGAACCCTTAGTAGGCACTTTTGCCTCTTGGTCCAGTCTTTGTATCCGGACTCTCTTGTCTTGCCGCATCTCGCCAAACTTTGCATGCAAAGTTTCTTCTTCCGATTCTCGTATCGGTATTGAGTAGACCACAGCTGAACTGTTGAGACATTGTGTTGCACATAGTTCACTTGTAAAGGTCATCTTGTTCTCGTTCTAATCGATTATCGGATTATGCTTCCGTAACCATGGCATCCCTAGGACTATCTCATGGTTCTTCAGATCTGCCACTTGAAAGGTTGCCATTTCCCTATGGCTGTCAATATCTATGGGTACTGTCGCCTTATGGGTTATAGGACCCATAGCTCTTGGTTTTCCATCCACTAAGTAGACTTGTCTTGCTTTCTTCGCTTGTTTGGTGTGGAGGCCATATTTGTCGCATATTTTTTGTCGATGAAGTCTTCAGTGGCCCCCAAGTCGAGCATTGCATATATTGTTGTTTCTTCGCTTTCTCTGTTGTATATCTTCGTTTTGATCATCACATGATCTCCATCTTTTTCTCCTCTTTGCGTGTGTAGTGCCGTGTAGTAGTTCGCTAATTTGATGGGTTTTTCAGGTCCACATCTTGGATCTCCCAGACCACCGTTTACTGGGGACCCTTGTCGTTTTCCGCTGGTGAATTTTCTGCTATCATTTCGCGGATGTTTCTTCTTTTTTGATTTTGGAAATGATTATTTCTAGCAGCTCTGTTTCCTTGGTATCCGTTGTCCGGTCGGCTTCTGCATTCTCGTATCTGATGTTCTGCTTTTCCGCACCTTAGGCAGAGTTTCCCATTCATTCTTCTGGCGTACTCTTCCTTAGACAGGTTCAGAGCCGGTCCTGCTCTTGATTTGTCTAACTCCATTGGCTCGTCTGGTGGTAATGCTCGGCTTTCTCCTTGAGGTGCTTGTGGTTTGAAAGTCCCATCCACATTCCTGGATGATTGGACCATTCTGTGCACTATAGTGTTTTCCGAGTTGCTTCAAACCATGTTTAATTTGCTTTCTTTATCTATTGTCCATCTTGCAAATCGTTCAGCTGTCGTATAGCACAGGTCAGAGATTCTCCACGCCTCTCGGAGTCTCTCGCTGAAGTTTCTCAGGAGGATGATGTAGAGAGTAGCATCCTCAAACTCGGCCTCATATTCCAATAGTCGGCATTCATTCCAGTATGCTGAAAATGTTTGTTTTCCTTGCTGGAGTTTTTCTAGCTTTGGTCTTGCTGTTTCTTTGGCGTTGGGATCTCCAAATTGTTCGAAGAGTGTCGCCTTGAACTCTTCATATGTGACCCATTCCCTCTGCTTCCTTCCATCTTGGAAAGGCATGATCCATTGCCCCGCGAGTCCTCTGAGCAGAGATTCCACATATGGAATCTTGATCTCATCATGTTGATCTCCATACCCTTTAATAGCAAAATATCCTTCGCATTGTGCTAAGAATATTCGTAGCTTATCTTCAGCTCTTTCGTATGTGTCGGGCTCCTTTGCTTTTGGTTGTTGGACATTTCCTTGCCCTGTATTTCGCGTGGCTGTGAGAAATGCCTGAAACTGATTTTCAGTCATTCCAAGTATGCTGGCTCCTGGTGCCGGAGTGGCTGGGGCCGGTGGCCCAGGTACTGCGGATCCTGACATTCTCTCAGGTCGTGGAGTTCTAGCGGGAGAGCTATCGACTAGTGATCCTTTCTCTGGGGTTACTGGGCTTGCTGCTCTTGAGGGTTCTGCTGAGACGTGATCTAGGGCGTCGCTGAATCCTCCTAGATTAAGATTTTGATCGTCGATGTCAATATCTCCTTCCCTGTTTGGGTTGAAGGATGCCGTCTTGTATCGTTTGGCGTCGCACTAGGTGATGCTTTGTAATGTAACGATCCCTCTCTAGATAGTTAGTGCTTGGCGACGGGGAACGATACTTCTCTTCCTGTCTTCTTCTTCCTTTGTCTTACGATAGATTTAGGCCTCTGCCTATATTACCGATAGTACAAGACCCTTGTCTTCTACCGGGAACGCCTATCGTAAGCTTTCTCTAACTCTTCATCGGAAAGTGCCTTCCTTGGCGTAATGATAACGTTGCAATAAGGATAAAGATCGTAAAGGTGTTTTATATTCGTTAAAGTAATAAGTAGGAAAAGTACTTAGAACAAAGCGTGAAGAACCTATCTTCCTCGGTCGCATTGGCCTCCTTATATAGTGTTCTTCCCGCCTTTAGTCATGTGACCTAAAGTGGTCACATGTGTGAAACCAAATCATAACAAACTAATCATATGACCAAAGTGATCACATGCTCGAAACCCATGACCTCATAATGAGGTCATGTGCGAAATATAAATCATATGCGCAAGGCTTACCCGTAAGGCATACTCGTCAGGCGCATGTCCCATGTCTCATACTTAAGCCATGTGCGAAAGCATCACAAATCCCACACATAACAAATCATATAACCCGAATAGGTCATATGCGCGAAATAATAACATACCTGTGACTCATAACTATGGGTCACGTGAAAACCCTTTCCTCGTTAAGCCATATTCGTGACATCTGTCTTCTATTGGGAACGCCTATTGTAAGCTTTCTCTAATTCTTCTTCGTAAAGAACTTTCCTTGGCGTAATGATAGCGTTGCAATAAAGATAAAGATTGTAAAGATGTTTTATATTCGTTTAAAGTAATAAGTAGGAAAAGTACTTAGAAGTCAATCTAATTTATTTAAACTCATACCGCCACCACTGGCATACGACGAGCCCCCGCCGGCACAGGGATACCGCTAGGCGGTATACCACTATTCCTAGGCTAACTAAGTCTACGGCTCCACACCTGCCATCCCCGAGTCATGCGCGCATGGAAACTAATTACAAGACCATCAAACAACCCAGCACCCACCCTGGTCCAAGTCCGTAGCCCCTCTAGTATGAAGCTAACCAGTACTAAGCATAGCCGAAGCGGAGCAAAAGACCGACCCAACCAGGTTCCTCGTCCAACAAAATATAAAATTACTACCGCCCGGTTTGAACACCGTCCCGCAAAACCTCCACCACAGTAGAAAACCAACAAAACTCAAACAAATACAAACTACAGGCGACACAATGGCAGAGAGGAGGTAACCAACATGTCCATCTCTCGCATCCGCATGCCAGGCCGTCGACCCTATGAACCCACTTTGCCAAGTGCCTCCAAAGAGCGTAATGGTGAGGAGGACCTGTACCCGCTGCCTGTCCTCCAAAACAAACCCATAAACAAAACAAAAAATACACAGAGGTGGTGACAGACCTAAACGGCCAGTAGGGCCTATCTCCCACCTGTGGTGCCTTGCCCCTACCAGCCATACCCAATGCCAAACCAAAGAAACCAAACAAACCCCACAAATCCCAGTACACAAGACCCAAACAAGTCCAACCAGGTGGTTGCAACCCACTATCCGCACAGGTGGCCATCAACCATCCGGGTCATCGAGGAGCTTTACAGCACTCAGCAGCTTCACCCAACAGCCCCATCAGGCCGGAAACACTTAATTAGATATTGCCCAACCTGACGCATGCCCGACCGGTGCTCATAAGTGCCTCTCCCCCCCCAATTAGCCCTCCCCAAGCCCCACACACCAGGCACCACGGAGCCCATCAAGCCCCCTCAGCCCCTCAGACAGATCAACCATCTGACAGCCACAGGACAGCTATACCTAACCCTATCAGGCAGCCACTGGTCTTGGCCATGCCAACAGAGCAATAACTCTCGACTCCATATAGTCGAGGAGAGCCCACCAGCTGAAGCTGGGAGCCGCAGAGGAGGCAGCACCAATACCCGAAGGCACCAGCACCAACCACACCATCCAACCCAGCCGAACCAAAGTCCAACCAAGTTGGGAAGAAGGTAAGCAGAGCCAGTCAAAGCTAGCCCCACAGGTCCGACAACAGGCACGGACCGAACGACGGGTAAGAGGTATTCCCAACTGACGCGACAAAAGGGGGCAGGGTGAAAGAACAGAAGTAGACAAACAGAAGGTAGGCTCCACTTGCAATGGGTGAAGCCGCCAACCACAGACCACAACCCAACCACCCAAATGCACAGACAACGCGAGTGCCTGGCAGCCAATCGTCCCACACCACTCCAGGCGGCAACAATAACCACACTAGGGGGCAAGAGTTTTCAGGGTCAAAGCCATCTCCACAGATGCGAGGAGGAGACGCCTGACTGAATCACCGTAAATGCTGTAAGGACAAAACTCCAAGGGAATGGCAATAAACAACATCGTAGGATTCCGACCATAGAAACGAAAACGTAATGAAGAGGGGCTGGGTGGGTACCGCCCTGCCACCTGAGGAATGATGCGGCCGGTACGACGAGTTGATACTTGGGAAGGTCATCAATCTAACCCAAGGGTATTTTGTATCGCGAGAACTCGGACTCTGTTAAAACTCAACAAAAGACATGAGCTGGCCCAAAGAATAACACGGGTGATCCCCCCAAACACAATGTCCAATCCCCCCAATCGAACGCGAAACCTGCGAGTAGACGATAGACAGGAAGCTGTAGACATTTTACCGAAATTGGCTCGTATGCGATCCTGATAAAGTGCTCCAAGTGCTAGTATCGTGAGATAACTAACCCAACGAAATGAGATGCAAACAAGTTATCCGCCACACAACACCTAACAGACCTCAACACCAAAGATCTTAGGAACTACTGAGCAAACCCAGACATCTCCCCCAGAATCCAAGACATCAAGGCCCATCATGATGGCGAAAGAAACACTCGGGGCAAAGCGGCGGCAAGGACGAGGAAAAGTACTTAGAACGAAGCGTGAAGAACCTATCCTGTTCGGCCACATTGACCTTATATAGTATTCTTTCCGCCTGTAGTCATGTGACCCAAAGTGGTCACATGTGCGAAACCAAATCATAACAAACTAGTCATGTGACCAAAGTAGTCACATGCTCAGAACCCTTGACCTCATAGCGAGGTCATGTGCAAAAACTCATAAACCAATCATAAGGCAATAAACAAGTCATATGACTTGACTGAGTTATATGCATGAAACCCATGATCTCATAACGAGGTCCTGTGTCAAACATAAATCATATGTGCAAGGCTTACCTGCAAGGCACACTCGCAAGGCATACTTGCCAGGCACATATCCCATGACTCATATTTGAGCCATGTGCGAAAGTATCACAAATCTCACATATAACAAATCATATGACTTGAATGAGTCATATGTATGAAACAATAACATACCTGTGACTCATAACCAGGTGTCATGTGAAAACCTTTTTCATGCCAAGCAATGTTCGTGACATTCAGATAGTTAGTTCTTGGTAATGGGGAACAATCCTTCTCTTCTTCTCTCTCCTTCTTCTACTATACAATAGCTCTTAGGCCTCTGCCTACGTTATTAATAGTACAAGACCTTTGTCTTCTATCTGTAATGCCTATTGTAAGCTTTCTCTAACTCTGTCTTGTATAGAGTTTTCTTGACATAATAATAATAAAGGTCATAATAATAATAACGAATGTAAAGATGTTTAAAGTAATAAGTAGGAAAAGTACTTGAAACAAAGCATGAAGAACCTATCCTCCTCAGCCATACCGGCCTCATTATATAATATTCTTTCTGCACCAAGTCATATGACCCAAAGTGGTCACATGCATGAAATTAAATCATAACAAACTATTCATATGACTAAAGTGGTCACATGCTCAAATCCTATAACCTAGTAGCAAGGTCATATGCAAAAACTCATAAACCAATTATAACACAATAAACAAATCTTATGACTCCAAGTGGTCACATGCATGAAACTCATGACCTCATAATGATGTCATATATGAAACATAAATCATATGTGCAAGGCATACCTGCAAGACACACTTGCAAGGCATACTTGTAATGTGTTCGCAAGGTGCTAGTCACGTTATCGGTAAAGATACGATAGTTGGCAGATGGCCTGCTCTATAAGAGAGGAGGCGAGAGCTGAGAACTAAGGGAGATTTCGAAGGTGTACTGAGGAACTAAGAAGTAACCGTTCAACCAAGTCTATTGAAATACTGTCAGTCGAAGTCTGCCATTTCCATCATGAAATCAGGCAGTCATTAAATATACAATTCTGTTCATGTCTAGCATGAACGAAACTAATCAAAGGTATCAACTGATACACTTTGGTAAAACTAATTAAGTATCAAAGTGATACTTAAAATAAAATATAAAACAAAACCAAGTATCAAATGATACTTAAAACAAAACATAAAACAAAACTAAGTATCAAACAATACTTAAAATAAACCAAGTATCAAAGCAATACTTAAAACAAAACCAATAACTGAGTACCTATACTGGTTACATTCCCCAAAACAAAACAACTGTTTAAACAAACAAAACCTAATAATCATCAAAAGCGGAGTCTGAGAAACTAAAGACTTCAGTTTCTACTATCAGCTCTTCATCATAAGTATCACACCAAGGACAAGAAGAAATTCTAAGAAAACATTTAGACTCAAAGAAATGCAGATTACAGTAGTCACAAATACCAGATTCATGCTATGCATCTACCCAAGCGTTATCGCAATTAGGACAGTAGTCTATCTAGAGGATGGTGAAGTAGTCTTCAAGTTGGATAACCTCGCAGTTCAACAACAGTCCAACAATCTGTTGTCGCAGCCTCACATTGAGTTCTACATATTTTGACATTGTTATGGTATTCGGATGGAGGAAGGTAATTAGATGAGGTTGTCGAGAGCCTGTTCCATAGCCTGATTTTCCTCATCCCTGCTTTCAAATTCTGATTCAAAATATGGTACCCAAAACCCATCTCTAGCTTCGAGTTCTATCTGCCATCGCTCAGTCTCTTACATCGTTGGTGTTCAGCACATGGTGATGTAATTTATTGTTAGGGGGAGGGATTCGCTTGGCATGTTGTCTTTCCACTATTCATTCACCATATCCATAGCATGCTCCAGTCCTTCTAGCGGTTTCCAGCTGTTTTCGCTCGTTGGGTATCCTTTCCATTTGACAAGGAACTGATCATTCCCATGCCAAAGGCAGTAGTCTCAGATTTCTTCAACTTCCCATTCATCCTTTTAATCAATGATGATTGGTGCGGGTCGAGAGTAGATTCTTCCAAGGAACTTGGAGTCATCATTTGGGTGAAATTGCTTGACAGTAGAGGCATGAAAAACTGCAGTATTACAGTAGTACATGCGTCCATCCATCTGGATAGTGTAGTTTTCTGTATGCTCGTTAAAGGATAAGACTTTGAAGGGTACTCGCCATCGGGGTTGTAGTTTCTTGTTACGTCTAACATAGGTAATAAACATGTTTCCATATACCATGAGTATATTACCTGGCAGAATGGGAACATGTTTGCATTGTCGTTTCTGAGCAGTAGAGGTGCTCTCGAATCGGGCAGCTTTAACAGCTTGGAAGGCATCATTCCGAATTGCTTGATGCTGGTTTAGGTGGTCTTCGGAGGCAGGGACTGAGGAGTTCTTGAATAGAGTTGTAGGTAGGCGAGGGTATGGGCGGCCGAAAATTGCCTTGTATGGAGACATTCCCAAGGTGTCTGAATATCCGGCATTAATATATGTGGCGAGCTCAATGAGAGCTAGTTCCCAGTTGGTTTGTTGTTCGTTGATCATGTTCCTAATTCCGGTCTTGGCTTCATAGATCTTTTGTTCGGCTTGGGCATTAGTCTCATGATATCCAGGAGCGGCCATAATGTGGTTGATTCCAAGGGAGGTGAAGGTTTGCTTCCAGAATCTGGTAGTGAAATGGGATCAGCATCACTGACAATAGATAATAGGTATCCATTGCGAGGTGAATAGGTATCGTTGGAGGTTATTTCAAGTATCCTTGGAGGAATGGGCAACCTTCATTGGTATGAGTCATGTGTATCTAGAACACCGATCCACAGCTACCAAGATAGTGGCATATCTGGTGGACTTATTGAATGGTCCTGCGAAATCGATAGCATAGGACTCGAATATTTCGCAAGTTAACTGGAGGGTTTGTACTTTCCCTTCAGGGAGTTGTGTTGGTTTTTTTATTTACCTGGCAGAGTTCACAATATTTAACAAAATCGTGGAGGTCTTTTCGCATTTCAGGCCAGTAAACATATTCTGAGCCATATTGAAGGTTGCGGTTCGCACGATGGTGTCCTTTATTGTGGATTTCGGTAATGACATATTCCCTAATTATCATTCCATTGAATATATAGCCTTTTGGAATATATAGGCAATGTTCACCATAACGGGTGCTGGAATAGACCATTCCATTGGATATGTTGTAGGGGGCAAGATCTCCATCTCTGGAGCTATCCATAGCTTTGAAATAGATCGGGTTATGGCGATATCATGCGATCATTTGGCTTTGAAAAGAGGAGGCTAATTCTTCTGTAGTTGATCTAACATCTCATTCATCCTCAATGAGAGATCCTCTTGTTAGTTCAATAGGGGCTTCCTCTTCTTCAAATGTTTCATAGAGCTGTCGGCGATACTCGGGAATCGTGGGTGGTATAACAGAAACAATGATTTCATTGTTGTAAACTCATAAGGGTCCACTATAGAGGGGTCGTAAATAGATTAGGGGGTGAGAAGATGTTGGTGCTGATTGCGGAGAGTGTAGGTATGAAATTGCATCCACGTAGGCTGTTACTTTTTTGAGTTCTTCAAGACCTTGATGTCATCTTAGCACGGGATTAAGGGGAAGAGAAGGTTGGATCGATCTATCATCAGCTTTATCCATCACCTCTTCTGCTCCTTCTGCAGTATTGAAACTGGTGTTTTTGGAATTATCAGCAGACATATAGTACGATCGCTGGTATCGGTTGCCGAATTTAATTTCCATCTAGTGAAAGGGGCAGGTATTGAGGTAACAGTGGGACCAGTGGAGTCTGCTTTGTTCAAGCTCATGAGGAGGTGTACTGTGGAGGGTGCAATCATCTTTCTACTCGTCATCAATGTCCTTTCCTCGTTCTGTTCCGGTAGCTCTGTACATAGTGTAAGAGAATGGATTGGCGGGAGAGGCAGTACTGGCGGTAGCCATTAATAGTTCTTGTTTGTAGGAGGTGTCTTCAGAGCTATCTTCACTTGGTTTTTTATGGTTATGAATAAGAGGAAGGTCTGTGAGGTCTTGGTTCTTGTATAGGTAGGAGAGAGTATCAGCTAAATAGTTCGTTCTTCCAGGGGTATAGATGATTTTTGCATCATATTTGCTGATTTCTCCTATCCATCGTATTCTTCTCCTTCCAGGAACCTTTTCCATCTTAAGATTAGTGAGAGGTTGGTGGTCGGTAACAATGGTGAAGGTATTGCCCATCAGAATGTGGTTGAAAGTGGCAAGAGCATCAATCACAGCAAGGGCTTTCTTGTCCGTAGTTCCATAGTTCATCTGTGAATTAGTAAACTTCATGCTGTGTAATGCCACCGGTCTTGCCGTTTCATGAGAGGCTCTTTGTCTAACCCATACTCCAACACCAACATCTAATGTATCAGTAATCAGTCATATCGGGTCTGGTTTACTGTAGTCAATAGGTCTTATAATATTGGTGTTTTTAATCAATTCCTTGATGGTGGCAAAGGAGTGGTCATGAGTGTGGGTCCAGACAAATTCTGCATTGCCGGTAAGTTCTGTGAGCGGCCCTGTTACAGTGGCATGGTGTAGTAGGAATTGGGAGATATAGTGAACTAGTCCTAAGAATCGCATATCATCTATCGTATGTCCTAGGATATCGAGCTTATCGGCAAACGGGTTTGATTTATTTCTGCTAGCGTAGAACTTAGCTTCTCTTAGTCTGGTACAAACCAAACCTATCTGGTAGGCATATTCCGTTTCGGAGTTTGAGAAGATGAGGATATCATCAATGTAAACCCATACAAAATGGTGAAGGTATTCGCTCAGGAGATCTTCCATAATTCGCATAAATGTAGAGGGTGCAGGAGATCTTCCATAATTCGCATAAATGTAGAGGGTGCATTCATATCACCTTGTAACATAACTCGGCTAATGAAACTTCCAAAGGATGTAACCGGTAGGGGTACTCAGTTATTGGTTTTGTTTTATGTTTTGTTTTAAGTAACACTTTGATACATGGTTTGTTTTAAGCATCGTTTGATACTTGGTTTTGTTTTATGTTTTGTTTTAAGTATCACTTTGATACTTAATTAGTTCCACCAAAGCGTATCGATTGATATCTTTGATTAGTTTGTTCATGCTGGACATGAACAGATTTGTGTATTTAAAGACCACCTGTTTCTACGATAGAAAAGGCAGACTTCGACAGACAGTATTTCAATATACTTGGCTGAACGGTTACTTCTTTGTTCCTGGTTTACACCCTCGAAGCCTCCTTTAGTTCTCAGCTCTCGCCTCCTCTCTGGAAGAGCAGGCCACCTGCCAACTATCGTATCTATTACCAATAACATGATTAGCACCTTGTGAACACATTACATTTTTTTAACCTTAGCAAGTGGTTAAGAACCTGTCCCCGGATTTAGGCCTGATCAACCTATCGATATCCACCTCAGAACGCTAGCAGAGAGAAGTGGCAGAATCACAGCACATTGGGCTTCGTCTCAAATCCAAGATAGAGTCTTTGACAACCAGCAGTGGGAAGTAAATCCCACGGCAAGACCTTACAAGAAAGAAACAACCCTGACGCTCTGCTAAGGAGCCGGGCAAACCTGCAAACATGGAAGACATACAACCTCCAGGAGAATTCCCTTCTACTCCAGCGAAGAAGTCTTCCTTTGAACCTCCAATCGACTCCGAATCCAGTAGCGAATCAGACATGGTTAGCACAGGAGGAGGGCCCTCTGGAGGAGGAAAATCTTGGGCTAGGCCGGAAGAAGAGGAGGTACACGCAGCATTTGAACCCCCTAAGTTTAACCTCCACCTTCTAGTAAAGTTTACAGGAGAAGGAAAAGACTTCAAACTCAAAGCCTTTGACTGATGGGCAACGGAACTCACACTCTATCTTCTCCTTCAAGGGAAAGATGTGGAAGACCCTACAACCGGACAATCCATTGGATCATTCTACCAGGGAAAGGCAACCGATGCATACCACCAATGCTATAAGGACTACGGCGGAAATGTGAGATTAAGAGGATCTACAGTCCTCGATTATCTGAAAGTATGATTCCAATCCTCTATCACCAATGACCTCTTATACAACAAATTCAACCAGCTTCAGCAAGTTAATGGAAGTCATGTCAAGAGGATTACAGACTTAGCTACGGATCTATTGATGTATCAGGACCGGATGAAGAATGGAAGCATTTCAAAATATATCCTTAAGCGAAGATTCTATGATACTATGCACCCTACCCTCCAGCGAGAAGTAGAACCACTCGAGGAAGACGACGATGATATTGCAACAATAATTGCAAGAGCAGAATGGAAGGATGCCATCCTCCATAAGACTAAGGCGTACAAGACACAGGCATCCTCTAGCAGGAACAGCCAACCACGACATAAACCCTCCAGTAACTCTGAAGACGACACCCCACGGGCCTTTAAGAAGAAAACCAAATCCTCCAAAGAATCGAGATGGCAGAAAGGAGAATGTTTTGAATGTGGAAAAACAGGATACATGGCAAAGAACTGCCCTACGAAGAAAGGGAAAGGAAAGGCAATCAAACAAGAAGCATCAGTCAACAATATTGAGAATGATAGTGATGATGCCTAATCCAGCGAATATGAGGAGATTCATATCTGATATATCGATGTGGAGTGCAACAGTATCCGGCCTCCAGCTACATTTAAGGCACACACCACCCTGGAAGGTACTATTCTCATCAACGGTAACAAGGCACGAGTCCTATTCGACACTGGTGCAATCGGAAGAGATATGATCAGCAATGCCTTTGTTTCTGTCTATGGACTCCCAACTCGAGCCTTTAACCAACCTATACTAGTCAATATGGCAGTTAAGGGATCACGATCCTCAAGTCATAAAACCTGCAGTGCAACTATTCGACTTAGTTCTGCCATCCTGCCCCCCAGGAAATGCTAGTCGGAAACTTAGCCAAATATGATGTATTGATAGGAATGCCATTCCTGAACCACCACAAAGCCATAATCAGGTGTGGGGAATTAACCATCGATTTCCCAGATCAGAAGGTCAGAGTCTCATGCAAACCAACAAGCAGAGAGTACCGAGCCGCAGTCTGTGAAGCAACTGCCCAACGCCTATTGGATGAATACTGTAACCAGTACGGGTACTTGGTTATTGGTTTTGTTTTATGTTTTGTTTTAAGTATCGGTTTGATACTTGGTTTGTTTTAAGTATCGTTTGATACTTGGTTTTGTTTTATGTTTTGTTTTAAGTATCGCTTTGATACTTGGTTTGTTTTAAGTATCGTTTGATACTTGGTTTTGTTTTATGTTTTGTTTTAAGTATCGCTTTGATACTTGGTTTGTTTTAAGTATCGTTTGATACTTGGTTTTGTTTTATGTTTTGTTTTAAGTATCGCTTTGATACTTAAAGAGTTTTACCAAAGAGTATCAATTGATACCCTTGATTAGTTTCGTTCATGCTAGACATGAACAGATTTGTGTATTTAAAGACCGCCTGTTTCTACGATAGAAAAGGCAGACTTCGACAGACCGTATTTCAATATACTTGGTTGAACGGTTACTTCTTTGTTCCTCAGTACGCCCTCGAAGCCTCCTTTAGTTCTCAGCTCTCGCCTCCTCTCTGGAAGAGCAGGCCACCTGCCAACTATCATATCTATTATCGATAACGTGATTAGCACCTTGCGAACACGTTACATTTTTTTAACCTCAGCAAGTGGTTAAGAACCTGTCCCCGGATTTAGGCCTGATCAACCTATCGATATCCACCTCAGAACGCTAGCGGAGAGAAGCGGCAGAATCACAGCACATTCGGCTTCATCTCAAACCCAAGATAGAGTCTTTGACGACCAGGAGTGGGAAGCAAATCCCACGGCAAGATCTTACAAGAAAGAAACAACTCCGGAGCTCTGCCAAAGAGCCGGGCGATCCTGCAAACACGGAAGACACACAACCCCCAGGAGAATTCCCTTCTACTCCAGCAAAGAAGCCTTCCTTTGAACCTCCAAACGACCCAGAATCTAGTAGCGAATCAGATATGGCTAGCACAGGAGGAGGGCCTTCTAGAGGAGGGAAATCTCGGGCAAGGCCTGAAGAAGAGGAGGTACCCGCAGCATTTGAACCCCCTAAGTTTAAACTTCACCTCCCAGCGAAGTTCACAGGCGAAGGGAAAGACCTCAAACCTGAAGCCTTTGAACGATGGGCCACAGAACTCTCACACTTCCTACTCATACAAGGAAAAGATGTGGAAGACCCTACAACCGGACTTATCATTGGATCATTCTGTGAAGGAAAGGCAACCGACGCATACCACCAATGCTATAAGGACTTCGGCGGGAATGTAAGATTAAGAGGATCTACAGTTCTCGATTACCTGAAAGGACGATTCCAATCCTCTGTAACCAACGACCTCCTATACAACAAATTCAACCAGCTCCAGCAAGTTAACGGAACGCATGTCAAGCGAATCACCGATGTGGCTACGGACTTGATAATGTATAAGGACCGAATGGAGAGAGGAAGCATCTCCAAATACATCCTGAAGCGACGATTCTACGACACCATGCACCCTACCCTCCGGCGAGAAGTAGAACCACTCGAGGAAGATGGCGATGATATTGCAGTAATTATTGCAAGAGCAGAACGAAAGGACGCCATTCGCCATGAGCCCAAGGCCTACAAAACACAGACTTCCTCTAGTAGAAACAGCCAGCCAAGACACAAAGCCTCCAGCAACTCTGGAGATGACACCTCACGGGTTTTCAAGAAGAAAGCAAAATCCTCCAAAGAATCGAGACGGGAAAAAGGAGAATGTTTTGAATGTGGAAAAACAGGACACATGGCAAAGAACTGCCCTTCGAAGAGAGGAAAAGGAAAGGCAATTAAGCAAGAGGCATCGGCCAACAATGTTGAAAGCGATAATGCCCAATCTAGTGAATATGAAGAAATCCATATCGGATATATCGATGTGGAATGCAACAGTGTTCAACCTCCAGCTACATTCAAGGCACACACCGCTCTGGAAGGAACAATCCTAATCAATGGTAAAAAGGCTCGAGTCCTATTCGACACTGGCGCAATCGGAAGAGATATGATCAGTAATGCCTTTGTCTCTGTCCATGGACTCCCCACTCGAGACCTTAACCAACCCATACCAGTCAATATGGCTGTAAAAGGATCACGATCCACAAGCCATAAAACCTGTAGTGCAACCATTCAACTTGGTTCAGCAGTCCTACCCCCCCAGGAAATGCTGATTGAAAACTTAGCCAAATACGATACCCTAATAGGCATGCCATTCCTGAACCGCCACAAAGCTATAATCAGGTGTGGGGAATCAACCATCGATTTCCCAGATCAGAAGGTCAGAGTCTCATGCAAGCCAACAAGCGGAGAGTACCGAGCCGCAGTCTGTGAAGCAACTACCCAAAAACTATTGGATGAATACTCTGATATTTTCCCTGATCAAATACCCGAAGAACTGCCACCTATGAGAGAGGTGAACCACCACATCCGCCTCCGAGACCCCTCCAATCTTAAGAACCAACCGACCTACTCTATTCCTGACGCATACAAAAGCCCACTTTGCGATTGGATCAACCAACAACAAAGAAGAGGAGTCATCTACCGGGCAGAAGCCCAAGGTGTCGCCCCTATGTTTGTTCAACCCAAAGCAGATGGCAAGAGGATCCGTCCCTTGGTTGATCTCAAACTACGGAATGAAAACACGGTTATGGACAGCTCCGCTATCCCAAACCAAACACAGATCCTAAATGCAGTTGGACGGGCTAGATTCCAAAGTAAGATTGACCTAAGCGATGCCTACTTCCAAACTAGGTTAGAACCAGAAAGCGAACGCTACAACAGTTTCAAAACACCCTTCGGAAGTTTCATTAGCCGAGTTATGTTACAAGGTGATATGAATGCGCCCGCCACCTTTATGCGAATTATGGAAAACCTCCTAAGCGAATACCTCCACCATTTTGTTTGGGTCTAAATTGATGATATTCTCATCTTCTCGAACACCGCAACAGAACACGCCTACCATATAGGTTTGGTTTGTACCAAACTTAGGGAAGCTAAATTCTACGCTAGCGGAAACAAATCAATCCTGTTTGCCGACAAACTCGATATTCTAGGACATGTTATAGATGATGAAGGAATACATGCAGCCCCAGGAAAAATAGCCTGTTTAACGGAATGGTCAACACCCCAGAATTAAAAGGAACTCATGCGATTCCTAGGACTAGTCAACTATATTTCCCAGTTCCTTCCACACCATGCCACTGTAATAGCGCCGCTCACGGACCTTACCGGTAATGCAGAATTTGTCTGGACCCACACTCATGACCAAGCCTTTACTAACATCAAGGAATTGATTAAAAACGCCAATGTTATCCAACCTATCGACTATAGTAAACCAGAACCGATATGGTTGATTACTGACGCATCGGATGTTGGAGTTGGAGCATGGGTTGGGCAAGGGCCCTCCCATGAAACGGCAAGGCCGGCGGCATTACACAGCAGGAAGTTCACTAACTCACAGATAAACTATGGAACAACAGACAAGGAAGCCCTTGCTGTGATTGATGCTCTCGCCGCTTTCAACCACATCCTGATGGGCAATACCTTCACCATTGTTACCGACCACCAACCTCTCACTAATCTTAAAACAGAAAGGATACCAGGAAGAAGAAGAACAAGATGGATAGGCGAAATCAGCAAATACGATGCAAAAATTATCTACACCCCTGGAAGAACGAACTATTTAGCTAATGCTCTTTCCCGCCTATATGAGAATCAAGACCTCGCAAACCCTCCCCTTGTTCACGACCACACAAGACAAAGCGAGGACAGCCCGGACGACACCTCCTATGAACAAGAAACATCGATGGCTGCGGCCAGCTCTACTACTCCCTCCAATCCTTTCTCTTACACCATGTATAGTGCTGCCGGAGCAGAACGAGGAAAGGAAATTGATGAAGAATGGAAAGACAATTGCACGCTCCGCAGCACACCTCCTCACGAACTTGAACAAAGTAGACACCACTGGTCCCATTGCTATCACGACACCTGCCCTTTTCACCAGACTGAGATCAAGTTCGGCAACAGATACCAACGACCGTACTATATGCCTGCTGATGATTCCAAAAACACCAGTTTCGACACCGTTGAAGGAGCAGAAGAAGTGATCAATGAAGATGAATCAACCCAACCTCCTTGTACCCTTAATCCTGTTCCAACACGATACCAAGGTCTTGAAGAACTCGAACAAGCAGCAGCCTACGTGGATGCAATATCCTATTTACACCCCCCACAGTCAGCCCCGCCATCCTCTCCTCCCATAATCGATTCACGACCACTATATGGTAGACCCTTACGAGTATACAACAATGAAACCATTGTCTCGGTCATACCCCCTACTATTCCCGAGCATCGGCGTCAACTCTACGAAACCTTTGAGGAAGAGGAAGCCCCTATCGAACCAACAAGAGGATCACTAATCGAGGATGAACGAGATGTTAGATCAACCACAGAAGAATTAACCTCCTCTTTCCTAAGCCAAATGATAGCAGGATACCGCCATGACCCGATTTACTTCAAAGCCATGGATAGCTCCAGGCATGGAGACCTCGCCCCCTACAACATATCCAATGGAATGGTCTTTACCAGCACCCGTTATGGAGAACATTGCCTATACGTACCAAAAGGCCATATGTTCAACGGAATGACGATTAGAGAATATGTCATATCCGAGATTCACAACAAAGGACACCATAGTGCAGATAGCAACCTCCAATATGCCTCAGAATATGTCTACTGGCCTGAAATGCGAATGGACTTCCGCGATTTTGTCAGGCAATGCGAACTCTGTCAGGCAAATAAGGAGCGAACACAACTTCCTGAAGGGAAAGCTCAGACCCTCCAAGTACCATGTGAAATATTTGCATCCTATGCCATCGATTTCGCAGGACCATTCAACAAGTCCGCCGGATATGACACCATATTGGTAGCTGTGGATCGATTCTCTGGATACACCTGGTTAATACCAATGAAGGTTACCGACTCCTCCCAAGACACCTGGAATAACCTACAACGACACTTATTTACCCCCCACGGGTTCCCCTTATCTATTGTCAGTGATGCTGATCTCCACTTTACCGCCAGATTCTGGAAGCAAACCTTAACCTCTCTCGGAATAAACCACATTATGGCTGCCCCAGGACACCATGAGACTAATGGCCAAGCAGAACGAAAAATCCGCGAGGTCAAGACCGGGATTAGGAACATGATCAATGAACGACAAACCAACTGGGAACCCGCCCTAGTTGAACTAGCCGCATATATCAATGCCGGATTTTCAGATACCCTGGGAATGTTACCATATAAGGCAGTCTTTGGCCGCCAATACCCTCTCCTACCTACAACACTATTCAAGAACTCCTCAGTCCCTGCCTCCGATGACCATCTAAACCGCCACCAAGCAATTCGGAACGATGCATTCCAAGCTGTTAAGGCTGCCCGATTCCGAAGCACCACTACTGCCCAGAAACGACGTCGCAAACATGTTCCCATCTCACCAGGAGACATGCTCATGGTATACGGTAACATGTTTATTACCAATGTCGGACGCAGCAAGAAACTACAACCCCGATGGCGAGGACCCTTCAAAGTCATATCCTTTGATGAGCATACAGAGAATTACACTGTCCAGATGGATAGACGCATGTACCGCCGCAATACTGGAGTCTTCTACACCTCAGCTGTCAAACGATTCCATCCCAATGACGACTCCAAGTTTCCTGGAAGGACCCACTCTCGGCCTGCACCTATCATTATCGAGAAGAAGGATGAATGGGAAGTTGAAGAAATCAGAGACCACCGCCTTTGGCATGGAAATGATCAATTCCTAGTCAAATGGAAAGGATATCCGACAAGCGAAAACAGTTGGGAACCACTGGAAGGACTTGAGCACGCTATGGATATGGTGAACGGATGGTGGAAAGACAACATGCCAAACGAATCCCTCCCCCCAACAATCAATTATATTACCATGTGCTGGACACCTACAATGCCAGAAACTGAGCGATGGCACACAGAACTCGAAACTAGAGATGGATTTTGGGCACCACACTTTGAGTCAGAGTTCGAAAGTAGCGATGAGGAGAATCAAGCTATGGAGCAGGCTCTCGACAACCTTATCTAGTCACCAATCACCATCCGAATACCATAACGATGTCAAACTATGTGGAGCTCAATGTGAGGCAGCGACAACAGGTTGTTGGACTGTTGTTGAACCGCGATGTTATCCAACTTGAAGACTACTTCGAAATCCTCTGGATTGACTACTGTCCGGATTGTGATCATGCTTGGGTTGATGTACAGCCCGAATCTGGTATTCGTGACTACTGTGATTTAGATTTCTTTGAGTCTAAGTGTTTCCTTAGAGTTTCCTCTTGTCCTTGGTGTGATACCTATGATGAAGAGATTTTGGCGGAAACTGAAGCCATGAGTTTCTCGGAATCCGCCTTTGATGATTATTAGGTTTTGTTTGTTTAAACAGTTGTTTTGTTTTGGGGAATGTAACCGGTACGGGTACTTGGTTATTGGTTTTGTTTTATGTTTTGTTTTAAGTATCAGTTTGATACTTGGTTTGTTTTAAGTATCGTTTGATACTTGGTTTTGTTTTATGTTTTGTTTTAAGTATCGGTTTGATTCTTGGTTTGTTTTAAGTATCGTTTGATACTTGGTTTTGTTTTATGTTTTGTTTTAAGTATCGCTTTGATACTTGGTTTGTTTTAAGTATCGTTTAATACTTGGTTTTGTTTTATGTTTTGTTTTAAGTATCGCTTTGATACTTAAAGAGTTTTACCAAAGAGTATCAATTGATACCCTTGATTAGTTTCGTTCATGCTAGACATGAACAGATTTGTGTATTTAAAGACCGCCTGTTTCTACGATCAGAAAAGGCAGACTTCGACAGACAGTATTTCAATATACTTGGTTGAACGGTTACTTCTTTGTTCCTCAGTACACCCTCGAAGTCTCCTTTAGTTCTCAGCTCTCGCCTCCTCTCTGGAAGAGCAGGCCACCTGCCAACTATCGTATCTATTATCGATAACGTGATTAGCACCTTGCGAACACGTTACAAATACTCTGATGTTTTCCCTGATCAGATTCCCGAAAAACTACCTCCTATGAGAGAAGTAAACCATCACATCCGCCTCCAAGACCCCTCTAATCTTAAGAACCAACCCACCTACTCTATACCTGATGCATACAAAAGCCCACCATGTGACTAGATCAACCAACAACAAAGAAGAGGAGTCATCTACCGAGCAGAAGCCCCAGGTGCCGCTCCTATGTTTGTTCAACCCAAAGCAGATGGCAAAAGAATCCGCCCCTTGGTTGACCTCAAACTACAGAGTGAAAACACGGTTATGGACAGCTCCGCTATCCTAAACTAAACCCAAATCCTGAATGCAGTTAGACGAGCTAGATTCCGAAGCAAGATTGACCTAAGCGATGCCAACTTCCAAACAAGGCTACATCCGGAACCCGAACAATACAACAGTTTCAAAACACTCTTCGGAAGTTTCATTAGTCGAGTTATGTTACAAGGTGATATGAATGCGCCCGCCACCTTTATGCGAATTATGGAAAACCTCCTAAGCGAATACCTACACCATTTTGTCTGGGTTTACATTGATGATATTCTCATCTTCTCGAACACCAAAATAGAACATGCCTACCACATAGGGTTGCTTTGTACCAAACTAAGGGACGTGAAATTCTACGCTAGCAGAAACAAATCAATTCTATTTGCCGATAAGCTCGATATCTTAGGACATGTGATAGATGACGAAGGGATACATACAGCCCCTGGAAAAATATCCTGTTTAACATAATGGACAACACCCCGGAATCAAAAGGAGCTCATGCGATTCTTAGGACTAGTCAACTATATCTCCCAGTTCCTTCCACACCATGCCACTGTGACAGCGCTGCTCACAGACCTTACTGGTAACGCAGAATTTGTCTGGACGTACACTTGTGACCAGGCATTTACCAACATCAAGGAATTGATTAAAAACGCTAATATTATACAACCTATTGCCTATAGTAAGCGAGAACCGATATGGCTGATTATTGATACATCGGATGTTGGAGTTGGAGTATGGGTTGGACAAGGAGCCTCCCATGAAACGGCAAGACTGGCGGCAATACATAGCAGGAAGTGTACTAATTCACAAATGAACTATGGAACAACTGACAAAGAAGCCCTTACTGTGATTGACGCTCTCGCCGCTTTCAACCATATTCTGATAGGCAATACCTTCACTATTGTTACCGACCACCAACATCTCACTAATCTTAAAACAGAAAGAATACCTGGAAGGAGAAGAACAAGATGGATAGGTGAGATCAGCAAATATGATGCAAAAATCATCTATACCCCTGGAAGAATGAACTATTTAGCTGATACTCTCTCCCGCTTATATGAGAATCAAGACCTCACAGACCCTCCTCTTGTTCATGATCACACAAGACATAGCGAAGACAGCCCTGACAACACCTCCTATAAACAAGAACCATTGATAGCTACCGCCAGCTCTGCTGCTCCCTCCAATCCTTTCTCTTACACCATGTACAGAGCTGCTGAAACTGAACGAGGAAAAGACATTGATGACGAATGGAAAGACAATTGCACCCTCCGCAGCACACCTCCTCACAAGCTTAAACAAAGCAGACTCCCCTGGTCCCACTGTTATTATGACACCTGCCCTTTTCACCAGACTGAGATTAAGTTCGGCAACAGATACCAGCGACTATACTATATGTCTGCTGACGATTCCAAAAACACTAGCTTCGACACTGCAGATGGGGCAGAAGAGATGATCGATGAAGATGGATTGACCCAACCTCCCCATACCTTTAATCCTGTTCCAACACGATACCCAGATCTTGAAGACCTCGAACAAGCAGCAGCCTACATGGATGCAATAGCTTATCTACACCCACCGCAGTCAGCTCCGCCATCTTCTCCCCCCATAATCGATTCACGACTACTAAATAGTGAACCCTTATGAGTATACAACAATGAAAGCATTGTTTCTGTCATACCCCTTACAATTCCCGAGCATCGCCGACAACTCTATGAAACCTTTGAGGAAGAGGAAACTCCTATCGAACCAACAAGAGGATCCCTGATTGAGGATGAATGGGATGTTAGATCAACCACAGAAGAATTAACCTCCTCTTTTCGAAGCCAAATAATAGCAGGATATTGCCATGACCCGATTTACTTCAAAGCCATGGATAGCTCCAGGCATGGAGACCTCGCCCCCTACAACATATCCAACGGAATGGTCTATACCAGCACCCGTTATGGTGAACATTGCCTTTACATCCCGAAAGGCCATATGTTTAATGGAATGACTATTAGGGAATATGTCATCACCGAAATCCACAACAAAGGACACTATAGCGCGGACCGCAACCTCCAATATTCCTCAGAATATGTTTACTGGCCTGAAATGCAAAAGGATTTCCACGATTTCATCAAACAATGCGAACTCTGTCAGGCAAATAAGGAGCGAACACAACTACCTGAAGGGAAGGGGCAGACCCTCCAACTACCATGTGAAATATTTGAATCCTATGCCATCGATTTCGCAGGACCATTCAACAAATCTGCCGAATATGATACCATCTTGATAGCTGTGGATCGATTTTCTGAATATACATGGCTCATACCAATGAAGGTTACTGATTCCTCCAAAGACACCTGGAATAACCTCCAACGATACCTATTTACACCCCATGGGTACCCCTTATCTATTGTCAGTGATGCTGATCCCCGTTTCACCGCCAGATTCTGGAAGTAAACCTTGACCTCCCTCAGAATCAACCACATTATGGCTGCCCCTGGATATCATGAGACTAATGGCCAAGCAGAATGAAAAATCTGCGAAATCAAGACCGGAATTAGGAACATGATCAATGAACGGCAAACCAACTGGGAACCAGTTCTTGTTGAGCTCGCCGCATATATCAATGCCAGATTCTCAGACACCTTGGGAATGTCTCCATACAAGGCAATCTTTGGCCGTCAATACCCTCTCTTACCCTTAACTGTATTTAAAAACTCCTCAGTCCCTGCCTCCGATGACCACCTAAACCACCATCAAGCAATTCGGAATAATGCCTTCCAAGCTGTTAAAGCTGCCCAATTCCGAAGTGCCACTACTGCTCAGAAGTGACGATGCAAACATGTCCCTATTCCGCCAGGTGATATGCTCATGGTACATGGAATCATGTTCATTACCAATGTTGGACACAGCAAGAAATTACAACCCGATAGCGAGGACCTTTCAAAGTCTTATCCTTTGACGAGCATACAGAAAACTACACTGTCCAGATTGATGGACGCATGTACCGCCGCAATACTGCTGTTTTCCACACCTCCGCTGTCAAGTAATTCCACCCAAATGATGATTCCAAGGTCCCTGGAAGAAGCCACTCTCGACCTGCACCTATCATCGTTGACAAGAAAGATGAATGGGAAGTTGAAGAAATCCGAAACCACCACCTTTGGCATGGAAATGATCAGTTCCTAGTCAAATAGAAAGGATATCCAACAAGTGAAAACAGGTGGGAACCGCTAGAAGGACTAGAGCACACTATGGATATGGTGAATGAATAGTGGAAAGACAAGATGCTAGATGAATCCCTCCCTCCAACGATCAATTACATCACCATGTGCTGGACACCTACGATGCCAGAAACTGAGCGGTGGCATGCAAAACTCGAAGCTAGAGATGGGTTTTGGGCACCATGCTTTGAGTCAGAATTGGAGAGTAGCGATGATGAAAATCAAGCTATGGAGCAGGCTCTCGACAACCTTATCTGATACCCAATCACTATCCGAATACTATAACAATGTCAAACTATGTGGAACTCAATGTGAGGCTGCAACAACAGATTGTTGGACTGTTGTTGAACCTCAATGTTATCCAACTTGAAGACTACTTCGAAATCCTCTGGATAGATTACTGTCCTGATTGCGATCATGCTTGAGTTGATGTACAGTGCGAATCTGGTATTTGTGACTACTGTGACTTGCATTTCTTTGAGTCTAAGTGTTTCCTTAGAGTTTCCTCTTGTCCCTGGTGTGACACTGATGATGAAAAGTTTCTGGCGGAAACTAAAGCCTTTAGTTTCTCGGACTCCACTTTTGATAACTACTAGGTTTTGTTTGTTTAAACAGTTGTTTTGTTTTGGGGAATGTAACCGGTACGGGTACTCGGTTATTGGTTTTGTTTTATGTTTTGTTTTAAGTATCACTTTAATACTTGGTTTGTTTTAAGTATCGTTTGATACTTGGTTTTGTTTTATGTTTTGTCTTAAGTATTACTTTGATACTTGGTTTGTTTTAAGTATCGTTTGATACTTGGTTTTGTTTTATGTTTTGTTTTAAGTATTGCTTTGATACTTAATTAGTTCCACCAAAGCATATCGATTGATACCTTTGATTAGTTTGTTCATGCTAGACATGAACAAATTTGTGTATTTAAAGACCACCTGTTTCTACGATAGAAAAGGCAGACTTCGACAGACAGTATTTCAATATACTTGGTTGAACGGTTACTTCTTTGTTCCTCAGTACACCCTCGAAGCCTCCTTTAGTTCTCAGCTCTCGCCTCCTCTCTGGCAGAGCAGGCCACCTGCCAACTATTGTATCTATTACCGATAACGTGATTAGCACCTTGCGAACACGTTACATAATCTAGCGAATCTGAGGAGATCCATATCAAATATATCGATGTGGAATGCAATAGTGTCCGACCTCTGGCTACATTTAAGACATATACCGCCTTAGAAGGTACTATACCGATCAATGGTAAGAAGGCTCGTGTCCTATTCGACACTAGTACAATTGGAAGAGACATGATCAGCAATGCTTTTGTCTCTGTCCATGGACTTCCAACTCGAGGCGTTAACCAGCCCATACCAGTCAATATGGCAGTGCAAGGATCACGATCTACCAGCCATAAAACCTGTAGCACAACTATCCAACTTGGTTCCGCTGTCTTACCTCCCCAAGAGATGCTAGTTGGAAACCTAGCCAAATATGATGCCTTAATTGAAATGCCATTCCTGAACTGCCATAAAGCTATAATTAGATGCGGAGAATCAACTATCAATTTCCCAGATCAGAAGGTCAGACTTTCATGCAAGCTAACAAGCGGAGAGTACCGAGCCGCAGTCTGTGACACAACTGCCCAACGCCTATTGGATGAATACTCTGATATTTTCCCTGATCAGATTCTCAAAGAACTACCGCCTATGAGAGAAGTGAACCACCATATCTACCTTCAAGACCCCTCTAATCTTAGGAACCAACCCAACTACTCTATCCTTGACCCATACAAAAACCCACTATGTGACTGGATCAACCAACAACAAAGAAGAGGAGTCATCTACTGAGCGGAAGCACCAGGTGCCACACCTATGTTTGTCTAACCCAAAGCAGATGGCAAAAGAATTCGCCCCCTGGTTGACCTCAAACTACGGAATCAAAACATGGTTATGGACAGCTCCGCTATCCCAAACCAAACCCAAATCCTGAATCCAGTTAGATGGGCTAGATTCCGAAGTAAGATTGACCTAAGCGATGGCTACTTCCAGACAAGGTTAGATTCAGACAACGAACACTACAACAGTTTCAAAACACCCTTCGGAAGTTTCATTAGCTAAGTTATATTACAAGGTGATATGAATGCGCCTGCCACCTTTATACAAATTATGGAAAACCTCTTAAGTGAATACCTCCACCATTTTGTATGGGTTTACATCGATGATATTCTTATATTCTCAAACTCCGAAACAGAATACACCTACCATATAGGTTTGGTTTGTACCAGACTAAGAGATGCTAAGTTCTACACTAGCAGAAACAAATCAATCCTGTTTGCCAATAAGCTCAATATCCTAGGACATGTGAGAGATGACCAAGGAATACATGCAGCCTCCGAAAAGATATCCTGTTTAACAGAATGGACAACACCCCGAAATCAAAAGAAACTCATGTAATTCTTAGAACTAGTCAACTATATCTCCCAGTTCCTACCATACCATGCCACTGTGTCAGCACTGCTCACAAACCTTACCAGCAATGCAGAATTTGTCTGGACCCACACTCATGACTAAGCCTTTACCAATATCAAGGAATTGATTAAAAATGCCAATGTTATACAACCTATCAACTACAGTAAACCAGACCCGATATGGTTGATTACTAATGCATCAGATATTGGAGTTGGAGCATGGGTTGGACAAGGAGCCTCTCATGAAATGGCAGGACCGGCGGCAGTACATAGCAGGAAATTCACAAACTCACAGATGAACTATGGAACCACAGACAAGGAAGCCCTTGCTGTGACTGATGCTCTTGCCACTTTCAACCATATCCTGATGGGCAATACCTTCACTATTGTTACCGACCACCAACTCCTCACTAACCTTAAAACAGAAAAGATTCCTAGAAGGAGAAAAACACGATGGATAGGCAAAATCAGCAAATACAATGCAAAAATCACCTATACCCCTGGAAGAACCAACTATTTAGCTGATGCTCTTTCCCGCCTCTATGAGAACCAGAAACTCACAGACCCTCCTCTTGTTCATGACCACAAAAGATAACGTAAAGATAGCACTCACAATACCTCCTATGAACAAGAACCATCGATGGCTACTGCTAGTACTGCCTCTCCCTCTAATACTTCCTCTTACACCATCTACAGAGCTACCAAAATAGAACGAGAAAAGGACATTAATGACGAGTGGAGAGATGATTGCACCCTCTGCAGCACATCTCCTCACGAGCTTAAACAAAGCAGATTCCACTGCTCCCACTGTTACCTCGATACTTGCCCCTTTCACCAGACTGAAATTAAATTCGGCAACAGATACCAGAGACCATACTATATGTCTGCTGATGATTTCAAAAACACCATTTTCGACACTGCAGAAGAAGCAGAAGAGGTGATGGATGAAGTTAATGATGGATCGACCCAACCTCCCCCTACTCTTAATCCTGCCCCAAGACGATACCAAGGTCTTGAAGAACTCGAACAAGGAGCAGCCTATGTGGATGCAATATCTTATCTACATCCTCTGCAGCCAGTACCGACATCCTCTCACGCCCTAATCAATTCACAACCACTATACGGTGGACCCTTACGAGTATACAACAATGAAACCATTGTTTCCGTCATGCCTCCCATGATTCCCAAGTATCGCCAACAACTCTATAAAACCTTGGAAGAAGTGGAAGCCCCTATTGAGCCGACAAGAGGATCTCTTATTAAGGATGAATGAGATGTTAGATCAACTACAGAAGAATTAACCTCCTCTTTCTGAAGCCAGATGATTGTTGGATATCGCCATGATCCTATCTACTTCAAAGCTATGGATAGTTCTAGACATGGAGACCTTGCCCCCTACAACATATCCAATGGAATGGTCTATACCAGTACCCGGTATGGTGAACATTACCTATGCATCCCGAAAGGCCATATGTTCAATAGAATCACTATTAGGGAATACATCATTACTGAAATCCACAATAATGGACACCATAGTGCAGACGGCAACCTCTAATATGCCTCTAAATATGTTTACTAGCCTGAAATGTGAAAGGACTTCTGCAATTTGGTCAAACAATATGAACTCTGTCAAGTAAATAAGGAACGAACACAACTCCCTGAAGGGAAAGCACAGACCCTTCAACTATCTTGCGAAATATTTGAATCCTATGCCATCGATTTCACAGGTCTATTCAACAAGTCCGGCGGATATGATACCATCTTAGTAGCTATGGATCGGTTTTCTGGATACACATGACTCATACCAATGAAGGTCACCGATTCCTCTAAAGATACCTGGAATAACCTCCAGCGATACCTATTTACCTCTCACGGATACCTATTATCTATTGTCAGTGATGCTGATCTCCATTTCACCACTAGATTCTGGAAGCAAACCTTGACCTCATTCAGAATCAACCATATTATAGCTGCTCCTGGACATCACGAGACTAATAGCCAAGCAGAACGAAAGATCCATGAAGTCAAGACCGGAATTAGGAACATGATCATTGAACGACGGACTAATTGGGAACCCGCCCTCCTTGAGCTCGCCGCATATATTAACACTGGATATTCAGACACCTTGGGAATGTCTCCATACAAGGCAATCTTCGGCCGCCAATACCCTCTTCTACCTTCAACTCTATTCAAGAACTCCTCAGTCCCCACCTCTGATGACCACCTAAACTGCCATCAAGCAATTCGGAATGATGCCTTCCAAGCTGTTAAAGCTGCCCGATTCCAAAGTACCACTACTGCTCAGAGGTAATGACGTAAACATGTCCCTATTCCTCCAGGTGATATACTCATAGTACATTGAAACATGTTCATTATCAATATTGGACGCAGCAAGAAATTACAACCCCGATGGTGAGGACCTTTCAATGTCTTATCCTTTAACGAGCATACAGAAAACTACACAGTCCAGATGGATGAACATATGTACTGCCACAATACTGCAGTCTTCCACACCTCTGCTGTCAAGCAATTCCACCCAAATGACGACTCCAAGTTCCTTGGAATAATCCACTCTCGACCCATACCTATCGTCATTGATAAAAAGGAAGAATTGAAAGTTGAGGAAATCCAAGACCACCACATTTGGCATGAAAATGATCAGTTCCTAGTTAAATGGAAAGGATACCCAATGAGCGAAAATAGCTGGGAACCACTAGAAGGACTAGAGCACACTATGGATATGGTGAACGAATAGTGGAAAGACTACATGCCAAACGAATCCCTCCCTCCAACAATCGATTACATCACCATGTACTAGACATCAACAATGCCTGAGACTAAGCGATGGCAGATGGAACTCAAAGCTAGGGATGGGTTTTGGGCACCATATTTTGAGTCAGAATTCGAAAGCAGCGATGAGGAAAATCAAGCTATGGAACAGGCTCTCGACAACCTCATCTGATCACTATCCACCATCCAAATACCAAAACGATGTCAAACTATGTAGAACTCAATGTGAGGCTGCAACAACAGATTGTTGGACTGTTGTTGAACTGCGAGGTTATCCAACTTGAAGACTACTTTGCCATCCTTTGGATAGACTACTGTCCCGATTGCGATAACGCTTCGATAGATGCACAGCATGAATCTGGTATTTGTGACTACTGTGATCTGAATTTCCTTGAGTCCCGATGTTTTCTTAGAATTTCCTCTTGTCCCTGGTGTAACACCTATGATCAAGAACTGATAGTGGAAACTGAATCCTTTACTTTCTCAGACTCCGCTTTTAATGATTATTAGGTTTTATTTGTTTAAACAGTTGTTTTATTTTGAGGAATGTAACCGGTATGGGTACTCGGTTATTAGTTTTGTTTTACGTTTTGTTTTAAGTATTACTTTAATACTTGATTTGTTTTAAGTATCATTTGATACTTGGTTTTGTTTTATGTTTTGTTTTAAGTATCGCTTTGATACTTATTTAGTTTTAACAAAGTGTATCGATTGATACTTTTGATTCGTTTCGTTCATGCTAGACATGAACAGATTTGTATATTTAAAGACCGCCTGTTTCTACGATAGAAAGGACAGATTTCAACAGACAGTATTTCAATATACTTAGTTGAACGGTTACTTCTTTGTTCCTCAGTACACCCTCGAAGCCTTCTTAAGTTCTCAGCTCTTGCCTTCTCTCTGGAGGAGCAGGCTACCTGCCAACTATCATATCTATTACTAATAACGTAATTAGCACCCTACAACCACGTTACAAAGGGTATTTTGAAACTGTTATAGCATTCACTTTCTGGATTTAACCTTGTTTGGAAATAGGCATCGCTTAGGTTAATCTTGCTTCGGAATCTTGCCCGCCCAACTGCATTCAGGATTTGGGTTTGGTTTGAGATAGCAGAGCTGTCCATAACCATGTTTTCATTTCGTAGCTTGAGGTCAACCAGGGGGCGAATTCTTTTGCCGTCTGATTTGGGTTGGACAAACATAGGTGTAGCAACTGGTGCTTCCGCTCAGTAGATGACTCCTCTTCTTTATTACTGGTTTATCTAGTCACATAGTGGGTTTTTGTATGCATCAGAGATTGAGTAGGTAGGTTGGTTTTTAAGATTAGAGGGGTCTCTAAGACGGATGTGGTGGTTCACTTCCCTCATAGGCATTAGTTCTTCGGGAATCTGATCAGGGAAAACATCAGAGTACTCATCCAATAGGCATTGGGCAGTTGCATCACAGACTGTGGCTTGGTACTCTCCGCTTGTTGGTTTACATGAGACTCTGACCTTCTGATCTGGGAAATCGATGGTTGATTCCCCACATCTGATTATGGCTTTATGGCAATTCAGGAATGGCATCCCTATCAAGGCATCGTATTTGGCCAGGTTTCTGACTAGTATTTCCTGAGGAGGTAGAATGGCGGAGCCAAGCTGGATAGTTGCGCTACAAGTTTTATGGCTTGTGGATCATGAACCTTTTACTGCCATATTGACAGGAATGGGTTAGTTAACGTCTCAAGTTGGGAGTTCGTGAACAGAGACAAAGGCATTGCTGATCATATCTCGTCCAATTGTGCCAGTGTTGAATAAGACTAGAGCCTTCTTGCCATTGATTAGAATAGTACTTTCCAGGGTGGTGTGTGCTTTACATGTAGCAGGGGGTCAGATACTCTTGCATTCCACATCGATATATCCGATATGGATCTCCTCATATTCACTAAATTGGGCATCATCACTATCAGTCTCGATATTGTGGGCAGATGCCTCTTGCTTAATCACTTTTCCTTTCCCTCTCTTCCTAGGGCAGTTCTTTGCCATGTGTCCTGTTTTTCTACATTTACAGCATTCTCCTTTCTGTCGTCTCGATTCTTGAGAGGATTTGGTTTTCTTCTTGAAAACCCATGAGGTATCATCTTCAGAGTTGTTACAGGGCTTGAGTCGAGGTTGCCTATTATTGCTAGAGGATGTCTGTGTTTTGTATGCCTTAGTTTCATGGATGATGGCGTCCTTTCATTCTGCTCTTGCGATTATTTCTGCCATACCATCATCTACTTCCTCCAGTGGTTCCACCTCTCGCCGGAGGGTAGAATGCATGGCATCATAGAATTGTCGCTTATGGATATAGCTAGAGATTCTTCCTTTCTTCATTCAGTCTTCATACATCATTAGATCTGTAGCTACATTTGTGATTCTCTTGACATGCATTCCATTAACTTGGTGGTGCTGGTTGAATTTGTTGTACAGGAGATTGTTGGTGATAGAAGATTGGAACCGGCCTTTCAGGTAGTCGAGAACAGTGGATCCTCTTATTTTTACATTTCTGCTGTATTCCTTATAGCATTGGTGGTATGCGTCAGCTGCCTTTCCTTCATAAAATGATCCAATAAATAGTCCAGTTGTAGCGTCTTCCACATCTTTCCCCTGTAGGAGAAGATAGTGTGTAAGTTTAGTCGCCCACCGATCAAAGGCTTCAGGTTTGAGGTCTTTTTCTTCTCCTGTAAACTTCGCTGGGAGGTGGAGTTTGAACTTAGGAGGTTCAAATACTACAGGTACTTCCTCTTCCTCAGGCCTAGCCTGAGACTTTCCTCCTCCTGAAGGCCCTCCTCCTGTACTAGCCATATCCGACTCGCTGCTGGATTCGGGGTCGATTGGAGGTTTAAAGGAAGGTTTCTTTGCTGGAGTTGAAGGCAATTCTCCTGGATGTTGTATGTCTTCCATGTTTGTAGGGTCTTCTGGCTCCTTAGCAGGGTGCTGGGGCTGTTTCTTTCTCGTAAGGTCTTGCCGTGGGATTTGCTTCCCACTCCTAGTCGTCAATAACTCTATGTTGATTTTAAGATAAAGCTGAATGTACTGTGATTCTGCCACTCCTCTCCGCTAGTGTTCTGAGGTGAATATCGATAGGTTGATCAGGCCTAAATCTGTGGACAGGTTCTTAACCACATGCTGAGGTTAAAAAAATGTAACGTGTTCATAAGGTATTAGTCACATTATCGGTAAAGATACGATAGTTGGAAGGTAGCCTGCTCTACCAGAGAGGAGGCGAGAACTAAGAACTAAAGGAGATTTTGAAAGTGTACTAATGAACTAAGAAGTAACTGTTCAACCAAGTATATTGAAATACTGTCTGTCGAAGTCTTCCTTTTCCATCGTGGAATCAGGTGGTCTTTAAATACACAATTCTGTTCATGTCTAACATGAACGAAACTAATCAAAGGTATCAACCGATACACTTTGGTAAAACTAATTAAGTATCAAAGCGATACTTAAAGCAAAATATAAAACAAAACCAAGTATCAAAGTGATACTTAAAACAAAACCAATAACCAAGTACCCGTACCAGTTACAATACTCATCATGCACATATCCTATAACTCATAATTGAGTCATATGCGAAACATAACAAATCATAACATAACAAATCATATAACCCAAATGAGTCATATGCGTGAAACAATAATATACGTATGACTTATAATCATGAGTCATGTGAAAACCTTTTCCGTGCCAAGCCATATTCGTGACAGGTTTCCACATGTTAGGATACCAGGATCCAATACCTAGGAACCATCCTAAGTAGGGTAACCCCTCTTGGAATCGGAATTCCTGATCTCCAACACTCCCCTCCGGCCCCTTATGGGGCCCGCATGTCAACATACATATCAACCTCGGTTGTGTCCTGTGACTATAGCACTACAGAATTGAAGGTTCAAGAATAATACCGTATATGTCGCCACTGTCCATCTAACCAGATCCAGTTCGCAGAATATATGAGAGAGGACCCTCACCCATGTCTAGGAAGAGGAACAGAGTAAATCCGCCAACTACTCAGGATGTTTCTAGGCATTAAAGATGTGACATCTTTGGCATGGGCCATAAGTAACAGGACGTTTTCACACAAAAAGATTATATTGAATAATAAAGAATCTCAATGAGAAACCAATACATTCGCACCCACCCTACAATAACTACAAGAGTGTAGAACTCCAAGAAATACTATCACCGAAGCCAATAGACTTCATGGAGTATTACTACTGGGTTTCAGAACATGTTGTGGCTGTAGGAATAATTTCCAATGCTAGATTGGCCATTGAAACTCCATTACCCAGAGCAACCAAGGGTTGCTAACTAAGGGATTACCTATCAATCCGGTGGAATAGCTTCCTGCGAACTAGTAGGAAGTCTTCTGGAAGATATCTGTCAGTTGGGTAAGGAGTTATGAAGGTTAGAAGTCAGATGACCCAGAAAGGTTACAATTACAACTACCTTCACAGATACAACCTGCAGATAAAACTGATCATTTCATCAATGATGGAGACAATTGGGGCCAACTCAGTTCGACTTGAGAACTAGGCTATAAGTCTAAAAAACTCTGACAATCAGATAATTACTATTGGGAATAGCATGATTCCCCGTTAGCTATATTGCAATTACCGAAGAGGATATGGTGATTTTCAGGGTCTTTGGGTGTTTGCACCTTGAAGGATATCTGACATCACGAGTTATAATCAGAGAGGTACATAGTTGTATAATAGATATATATAGTCCATGAACACTCAGATATAAAATATAAATATCGAAGTACCTCCTATGCTTTTAGACATCATCAAGCAATGGAGAAGAAGTCTTAACAATATAATATTATTTTCACAATTTTATTCTACTTTACCTACTTTACTTCGCTCTTAGTAGTCATAAATAAAACAAGTGTAATCAGAGCCTTCCTAGACAATCTCCATCTACAGAAACGAATCTTGATTAGCTTAAACAACTCTGCAGTCTATCAAGTTGTCTCCACCTAACACCACATAACTTGCACTTACGAGTTATAAGTGTTTACTGTTCTGTGATGACTCACAGTTGTGAGTCTTATGATATTATGAATTTCACATGTGACTCATACTTATGAGTTACAAGTCTCACACATGTGACACACTTGAGCAAATAACTTGTTATAATATTTGTGATTAGTTTAGGTATGTGGTACAGTTGACTCACATTTGTGAGTCACAGGATATGGTGATATGAAAGTATGAGTCACACAAGGTTAGAGTTGAGTGAGATGTCTGTAAAAATAGCAGGATCTAGGGACCTCCAGTACAGACTCCTCAGACAACCAAGTACGTTCCTAGTTCGGGAA
>NW_003298896.1:99606-121947 GCF_000151645.1 Tuber melanosporum
CAACCACTTAAGTTTTTCCTTATACTACAAGATTGAATCTATTCTCTTATTCATATACAAATATCTCCTGCAATACTATATGAAAAAGAGGTCTAGCTTAGCAGATTACGAAAGATCTCAATAGTCATTATTGAAAGAGATAATAAAGACAAACAGTTTCAGAGCTATCGAGGTGTCAGAGAGGTAAGGTTGTTACCTGTTGCACAACTAACATACCCAGAGTGGAATTAATATATCAAGCCATTTCTGACCATTGAAGCTTGCAATATTATCATCTAACTATATATTTTGTACAACTAATTTTTCCTGTACACTATACTTTCATTATGATAATCAACCTAAGTAAGGGATAGTATTTAGATGTGATTGAAATATCTTTAGAAAACAAGGCCTTTACTGTTAGCTAAGTATATGTAGTAATATTTTCCAGCATTTTGAATTTCTACAAGCTTAAAGCTTTAATAAGTAATAATATATTATAAAATAGTATTACAAAACAAAAAAGTCTTTTCAGAAATCCTATATTTCCATTAAAATTTATAAATAACTTTGCGATAGGAGACACTATGATAACACAAATGACTCATACCAGTAAAACAATCATCACAATTGCCAGTGTGACTACTTAATTCATGATCTAAGAACCCGGGTGGTAACACACGGGTACTCACTAGTATTATGATAATATCATACTTTTCCACCCGGCATCTCACTCCCTCCACCCTTGACCCTCAGACCCCCAACTGAACTGCACTTCATCACAGTTTGTCGTCATAATTCGTCACTCGATTCAAAGAAGTGAACACCAAAGATGAAGTTACCTCCCCCCCGTATCCAGAGAGAAGGGTTTACAGGAGGCAACAATGAAGCAATGTGAGGTGACTAGTAGCAGAAGCAATAGTGCCAGGTAGGATAGGAGTTGACAACAATCCCTGAATTATCGTCTAGATAGAGAGTAAGTTAGTAGCAAACGACAGGGAGCAAAGTATGCCGGCTACTTGTGAACATGGAATACCAGAACTCCTCCGAGCCGACCACTCACAGGCCAAGGAACTAGCAACGGGGGAGATAGGAGGAGCAGCTATGTTACCAATCTTTACTAATATCTGAATTGGAAGCGAAGTAAAGACCTCAGCGATGCTTTTTAGGGCAAGAAATCCACATGATATCAAAAAACACACATATCCGGTCCTAGTGTTTATTGGGAAGCCCTGCCGTTTCTGATAGGTGTGTGAAAGCATTTGCAATATCATAGTCTGCACCTCACCCACTAGTCTCCCGTCGGCACTCTCTGGACTTCAGCTTTTCCAAGTGCCAACCACAGTCTCAAATAAGGAGGGACAGGGCATCAACGGCCCAAAAGAAACTCGACAGAACGCTCGAACACCGAGGGGAGTTTTCTGATCTTATAGACAACATAAGGAACACCCAAGGACCTTAACATCCCAAATAATCACTCACCGAAATGCTCTTAAATAGGGGGCCTAGAGTAACCGAGGAGTCAATATTATACTACAGAAAATAAACCGATTGGTACAGAACACTTCCTAAAGTACAGAAAAAAATGCCCATTTCCAAGCAGGTTTTCGGGACCCGGATTCTCATACAGCTCTAATTCCCTACGTAGGATCAAACTAATAAACTTATATATCAGCAGTCTAAACAGTCCTAGTGATACCAAGCTCTTCCCCGAAACCTGAACGAAAGTAGAGATCACCCATCCTAGCCCTTGCTGTAGGGCTCCACGTTCGTTCGTCCAACCCAAGCTCGATTGCAAGATCAAGGTATTCTATCCCCTTAATCTCTGCAATCTCAGTGACCGTAAAGCACCTTGCAGCATCAGGGAAATCACGAAGCGCCAAATCCCTTGCGGAGAACCCTCTCTCGTCCAACTTTGCGGCATCAATATCGCTGCGAGCTAGCAACAATTGAATAGCATCTATCCTCCCGATAGAGGCAGCAATATGCAGTGCAGTCCTCTGATTTCCATCAACCAAATTAACATCTATCCTTTTGCACTCTAGCAAGATCTCAATCATATTTTCTTTTGCACAAAGAATGGCAAAGTGCAGGATTGGTTGAACCCCTAAATAAATTTGGGTTTTGGGTTGAGCCAACAGTAGCACCGCAAACAAGTTATGACGACTGACGCTCATCCACAACGGCGTCTCCCCTCTCATGGACAAAACGTTAACGTCAAGCCCTGCATGCCTAAGCAAAGTTCTAAGGATTCTGCAGTCATGCTGAGCAACTGCTCCATGTATCGGGGCCCACCCCCTTCTCAAAGGAATCCTCGCGATGGCTGTAATGTCACTGACGGAAATATGCTGGATCCCACGATTCCTGTCATGTGCGATGGTCTCTAATACTCTCCGTGGAATATTGTCGACCCTGTTCACATCTATTCTAGGGCATTCCAAGAGCAATTGTACTATGTCATGGTATCCGGTCCACACAGCTAGATGCAAGGCCATGAAATCGGGGAATATCCAAGAGCGATTTACGTCCACCCTAGCGACTCCCAACAGCGCTCTTACCGCACCCCCGAACCTGCCCGCCGTTGCACAAACAAGAGGCGTGCGGCCTCGCTCATCGAGGGTGTTCGGGTCGACGCCACACTCTAATAGCGTTGTCAGCCCCTTGTCGCTCAGGGTGCACACCGCAACGTTGGGAAGCGCTGGGCCAATGTTGATGATCTCCAGGACTCCACGTTCCAGCAGCAGCCCGACGGTAAACCGGTCGCGGCTTTCAGCGGCATGGTAGAGGGCTCTCTTGCAGTATTCATTACTACGCCGTTTTAATACCTGGTTAATAAGAGTCGGCTTCGAGAGGTTTGCAAGACGGCGGCATGTTTGCAGGGCGGAGGCTATATCAGGTATTTCCAGTACGGGTGAGGTGCATATTTCGAGAAGTAATTCAGTGGGAAGGGCGAGGAAGGGCATTTTTGACTGACGCACGGGGAATCGGGTAAGAGGTGGTGGAGGGAGACTGAGGACGAAGTTGAGGCAGTCTATATGCCATTGCCTTACTCGTCACCAAACAATATTTGTAAACACAACTTTACCTTTTTCTCTTTCCTTGTACCAGGGCATCACGCAATTGCAGTCGCGCAAGCAAACGTCTCTCGGTTACGAGGACCTCACCACGTACTTTCGCAAAAAGTTCTTGCTTGCAGATATCTAGCGCGGTCAGTCGGAGCAGCCATCACATCCCGTAATCCATTGAGGTCATAACAGCGGAATCACGTATGGTCACTTGCGGGAATTCAGGATCTTAACAACTGCAGTTTCCTGAACCAACTCCCACCCCATCCTTGTGTTTGTTATCCGCTTGGTTTTCTATGATGATTTATACTGACAAACAGACATGGAGTAACCCGGGAGCTTTTAAAACCAACACACACGTGTTCGCTATTCCTATCCCGGTAGTGGGTCACGTTCAGAATCAAGATTCATGTAGGAAACGAGGAAAAATCCGGTTCATATGATATCGATCTTGAAGACTTTTGATGCATCCCGTCTGATAGTTTCTCATTTTGCGGGGACTCCAGGACGGAGGGAAAATTCGGAAGCCGAAGACCCCGATGGGCTTTATTGAGTTCTGCCTTGATTGAACTGTTCTAAGGAATATTTGCAACGTTTTGTGCTTCCTTTTGTTCTACCTTTGCACGAGATGCTCTTTTGGCCACCTCGACAAAAACGGAATAAAGTTTCATGGCCCTAAATCGGTGACTTCTATCTCCCTTCATACCTCTCCCCAAGCCAAAGCAGTCATCGCACTCGGTCACTCGCGGCATCAAATAATGTCAACTATCCACCCTACTACTCTTGACCTCCACCTGAGGGTCGAATATGGCGCCCTGGACAACGCCATAAGCCGTGGTAAGCGTTACTAGCAGAGCTCTTCTACTACGAACTTTTTAGTACGATATGACAAAATAAAAAGCCTTGTGGTTTCTTCTCTTGTTCCCTCCCCCGACGAACGCCTTTAGGAACCATCGCTTCTGGGTCTACGTCGTTTTGCCGACTTGCCTTGCGTTTTCGGTTTTTTTTTTCCCTCTCTTTTCCTTTGAGGATAACTTTTTAGGTCAATTTAAAGCAACTTACCGAAAACCACCTCAATCTATACAGCTCCTGCCACCTTCATATCTACACATACTAAGTGGGTCGGGTCCACCGCTCTGGCAACTCACTCAAGGATTATGGCAGGATAGCGAAATGATTCCGCCGCGATTATAGCAGACCAGTAATTAAATCTCATCCCGAAGATGTTTTGTGGTGTTCCTGAGAGGAACAGCAGCCTCAAGGCTCACTGGCTTCTGGTCCAGCTCAAAAGAGAGAATTTTAGGATAGCTCTTCACCCAATCCCCGCCAACTCATGGGCTCCATAAGACGGCAACCTTCGACAGGAAGCTAACGTCAACTTAAACCACACAACTTGATTTCACGAGCATTACTTCCCCTCCTAGATTTAATACAATGCCACTACCTCCCCAGATCCCATACCCATAGTTACAGTTCGTGACCCAAGCGCCACCTACCCACTCCGAGCAAATGGTTAATCATCGGAGCAAGAACCGCAGCACATCATACTTAATCACTCGACCTTGATGTCGCAGTGTCGAATCTTCATACGCCAAGCCTTCCTTATGCCCTAGGGAAAGTGCCGACTGGGCACCAAAAACACAATACGCATCTATCACATCCTATCATAAGAGAATTGCGAAGATCGAGCACAACGCTTTGCTAACACCAGCTCCTTCCCCCGACTTTCAAACCCTGTGGAACCCGTTTTCCCCAGACTGTTCGAAACGCTAAGTCTGTGTCCATGTCATTTTACAGTGAATAAAATGTTAGAGGTGAGAGCGACTGTGTACTGCACCCGACATTTACGCTCGCAAGTCGGGGATCTGCAGTGACTCGACAATTTCTGGCTGAGGCAGAAATCTCTAGCTGGCAATAGTGCTCGAGCAGAGCATTGAATGGGGATGTGGTTTAGTGGTATAATGCCTCTTTAGCATAGAGGTGGTCCGGCGTTCGATTCGCAGTATCTCCAGTCTTGTTTTTTTTCTCCCTCCTAGGTTTTTGGATTTACCCGGCACAGGCCATGTTGCAGAAACAGCATATCATACAAGCACAAGTGAACCCCTTAACAGACCAAAAACTTATTTCCTTGGTAATATTCAAATTGGTCTTTCGTGCGACAAAAACCGAGTTCGCGAAGATACAGTACCGTAGTTTCCACAGGATCAAAGTAGAACTCAGATGACCTTCAGTGATCCTCATTCGAAACCCACTAACTAGGTGCCCCCCTACAGTGCAGTGTACCGTACTCGAGTAGAGTTACGGTAGTTGCAAGTCCGTCAAGGAAGCCAAGGGGAACTTTAACCAATCCGGTTCCCATTCACTTCAAAAGTCAAGTGTGGTAGCACCTACTCGAGTACTATACTTGTATAGCCACCAAACCACCATTATGCACGCCCGGACCACAGAGTGGATAATCCTCACAACAACTCTCCGGATAGCCAAGTCATCCGAAGTTGACACACATGCCTCTTCGCTACCCAGCAGGGGGGGGTACGGTACGGGTACGTTTGCTCCCCCCTTAAGAGACCAGCCGTATCACAACACAGAACGCCCAATCATACATCATCACTCACAACCTATCACACACCACTTATTCAAGTTCAACCCACCTTAGACAGCCAGCAGAAAGCAGAAAACCCCGGTACCAATAACCCCTTCAACTTCGATAAGTGAAAAATTCCTATCATTTCTCGCCACCACCCCTCCCAAAGTTAAAAAAGATGAAGAAGGGCTCACCCAAAAGGGTTTAAAAAAGCACCCAAAAACCCAAATCCAGCTGAACAGAGACACACGCACATGCGCAAGAGGAAAAGCAATAATACAACCCTGCGGTTCTGCAAAATCTCGCGTAGCACAAAAAAGCGCAGATCTAATCCAGATCAGGACGTGCGCAGTGGCAGTTTCTTTTTTCCCTCTCTCTCTCTCCCGCCGGTCAGGATGAGTTGGGGATTTTTGAACCACAATATCCCCCATGCGTGGGTGTCCGTGTGTGGTCGTGTGGGAGGAGTGATAAGACATGAGTCTGGAAAACCACCCATCCACATCACACACACACACGCAGCACACACACACATTCGCAAACAAGAAGGCGAAAAGGAAAAAAAGGAGGGGGGTTTGTTAATCGCCATGGCGGCGGTGGCAGATTTCGCCCGCGAAAGGTGAGGGAGGATTCCCCTTTCCCCTCCTCCTCCCTCCTCTGCTCAGCGAGGTTTTTATGGTTGCTGCGCATCGGCTTGTCCGGGTGATCTACCTGTCATTTCAGATGCGCTGAATTTTCCAAGCACGATAAGCCCGGTACTGTACGAGTACTGTAACTGCCCAGTTACAGTACGTTTTCGTTCATCGACTCCCCCCGCCCCCCCCCCCCACCTTTGTCTTCTTTTTTTTTTTTTTTTTTACTATTTACCCACTCGCTTGTTCACCCCTTTCCGCTGGCGCTCGTTTACTTTACCGCTTTTGGACGGTTCGTTGGTTTTTTTGTCCTTGTATTGGAGCGGGAAGGGAAGGGAAGGGAGATATCCGATCTTCCGACCAGGGGGCCAACCAACCAACCAACCAACCAACCGACAATTCCCATCCCCTCTCCAGCTCGAGCCCAAAATTCCCATGTACTCGTACAGTACGGGTAAATCGAGCGGAAAAAAATAAAAATAAAAAATAAAAAATGGACGATTGGTTTTTTACTTGTACCAAACCCGCAGCGCGAATCTGATAACGCGGGTTGTTATCCCATTTACTGACAACCATGCAGAATTTGAGATTCCCCATCTCTCCCTCTCACCCCTAAATTATCACACTTGCATCGACCGGTGGGCGAAGGGGGGAGGGGCGTTCCGGAGAAAAAGCAAATGAATAAATTGTGGCGTTTGACGGCATCGCCGACTTCTCCCTCTCTTTTTTTTCTTTTTTTCACCACTTCTTACTCTCCTTGCCGTGCTTAATTGAGACGTGCGCAGTGGTGTATTACGCTATCGGGCGGTATGAGAGCGGGCAAAAAATCCCACAGGAGGTTATGATAGGTCGGGAATGGCTGGCTTGCTGGCTGGCTGGCTGGCTGATGCAAGGGCAGAAACTTAGACCTCGTCATTAGAGAGTGATAGTTGGTGATTGGGGGGTAGGGCGGATGAAGAGGGAGGCGGGGGTACGATATGTCTCTGGGGTGAGTAATTGTGTTCGAGTACGCTGGATAGGTAATACCATGACATTACGATACAAGACCGTACTATACAAGGAAGAACCTGTCTCCCCCCCCCCCTCATCCGCTCGACATCGGGGACCACGGGAGGACCGCCGCCACCCACTAATATTCATCTGGAGAAAGCGATCGAGCAGCTCCTCGAATACATTGATGGATTGACCGATAAAGTGGCAGCGGTGCAAAAAAAAAGAGCTGAGACACGCATATACAAGTACATCTGATATATAACCCCCTATCGCCACTCACTCAAACCCGATACGCGCCCTATCACGAATACACACACTCCGATATAAAAGTGAAATGTGCTACCGGTGTGATAGGTACGTTGATTGATTGAAATTCTCCATTGGGATAACAAGGGGTCGATTAATCACGACAAAACTCAGCCTTCGATTGAGACAAAAAAAAAGGAAGAAAAAAAAAAGGAATCAAGGGAAATAACAGAGCGCCTTACGGCGAGCGAGCTCAGAGGGGACGGGAAATTACAAGCGTCCTGACAACTTTCCTCGTACAATACCGGCACCGTATTCTAATTACTAGCCTGCTTACGGTATCGCATTACCATCATAACCGTTGATAACGACAGTCAGGGCAACATTTTTTAGGGGGTACGGCCAGTTTAAAGTTCTCACTGGAAGGCGTAAACGCTGGGCGCCGCCAGTGCCGTACCGGTACTCTAAATACAACTCGACTCAGCAAGGACTTCTCCCGCCATCACGGAGACGGACGGAAATGAAAAAGGTGGTGGCGGCGGCGTCACAAGCGAGATTCTCTTTTGTATGAGTAAATGAAATGGACTCGCCGAGGGTCGCGAGGAGAGGTGGTGTGTGATTTGTGATGTTCGTCCACAACAATAACCCTACGGCTGCTCCTGTATCCCAAAGATTTTACGGGATATCATAAATTTAAACTTGGATAAATCTATTCTTGTCCTCAATGACTAGAATGGTCCCCCGTGATGATGACGATGAGTGGGAACTACCGCTAGCGATAAATTAATTCTCATCCTTCGCAAGAAGTGGACCGGAATCAGGTATGAGTGGATGGATGATGGGTGGATGGGGAGGGGAGTTCACCCCATCGATCACTATTATGCATGCCGCGTCCGAACCCATGGAAACTAGCCATCTACTCGTATCTATTTCCAGTGCCAAAGAGGGAAAAAGGAGAAAGGGAAAAAAAAAAGTAATTCTACATTCCATTCATCTATCTCACATCCTATCGCATTCGGTTCCCTATCCACCAGATCTGAATGGTGAAGAGTGCAAGAATGGTTTTGAATCTTCAAGTTTGTCCATGTAAGGCATGTGCGAAACAAAAAAAGTGTGTGTGTGATACGAGTAGAGAGATCGGGGACAGATTCACGGTCGAGCTGGATGCCCCAAAACCAGATTATTGGTTAGGGAGAGGATTATACTGATGTGAGCAGGGAGAGCTGCTCAAGTTGACCCCCTCTCCCTCTCCTGTGTCTCGTACACTTGAAAAAGTCCAAATTTTTCACTTTTCAAAAAGAAAGAAAGAAAGAAAGAAAGAAAAACCCTTTTCTTGCACCCTCGATCTCTCTCAGATCTACTGTGATCAATTACTGTACCCAACTCACTCACTTTCCCCTTCTTTTCCCCCTCATCCAAGTTTTTTTAGTCTTCTTCTTCCCATCCGACAAGGAACAAAACCGCCATATACTCGTACTAGTACCGTATGAGCGGTTCGGTAATCTACGGCACACCATCGTGGAAAACCGCGTGGGGGGAGTGACAAGTCATGACGGATCCGGGTGTGGGTATGGGTGTGGGTGTGTCGCGCTCGGTTCCGCAGCTGGCTCCTGCGTAAATTATGTATCACGAGTGCACGGGGTATGATACCAATACCAATACCGGTACATCGACGTGGTCGGGTGGTGGTGGTGGCGGTAATGATCCACACGTACACAAAGTGACTGAGACTGTAGAATTCGTTTCGTTTCCTCCCTGCATAATACCCCTCCCGGTGTTGTTTGGCATACGCTTCCCTCCATCGCTTTCACTGTGTCCGGTGAGGAAGGGGTAGAAGGCAAAGGTTCATTTGCCATGGTGTGGATATGGCATTTCCCCCCCCCCCCTTACGCTTTACCATAGCTGCAGTAGGTGGGTAGGATAGCATGGAAGGGAAAGAGTGATGAACTGTGATCCCAACCGTGTACGAATAATTCCCACGAGGAGGAAGAGCGGGTACGTATCGTACGACGTTTCGAGGAATCGTACTCGAGTACTGGTGCTTTGATAAGATTACAAGTACAACACGGAATGGAAAAAAGGGGAGGAAAAAGGTATCGGTATTGTACTAGTACTCGAGTACTGTACTGTACATGTAGAACCAGTACCCGCTAACTGTATCATACTCGTCGTACCCGAGTACCTGTACGTGTTTAACGGGCACTTGGTGCGTGCGTCCCGTGTCACCTTATAAAGTAAGCAAAAGCACGGCCCTATTACGAGCTGAGCCAGCCAGCCAGCCAGCCAGCTCCCCTGGCTAATCTAAGCACTTGGAAACTCATTCTCCCGAAAGGAATCGATTGGGCAGGTTTGCGAGATCTTTTTTATTCTCTGATTGAGCTTGATTGGACTCGGCTGTCGTATTTACCTACCGTATCACAAATGATCGCACTAGTAGAGATCAAGGGAACACACAGCGCAGCACCGTGTGCTAGGTTACAGGTAGGGTAAGTCCAAAATCCCCCTTCCAAGGGGAGAGAGAGAGAGAGAGAGAGAAGGGGGGGGGGCGTTGATCGTCCGACATCTCTGAAGAGTGGGGAAGAAGAAAAAAAAAAAACTACGGGAGAGTAACCCAATACATGAGATTTGAAAATCTAAAAGATCCGAAACGAACAATGCGGCAACTCCGGATTTGCCAGGGCTAAGTGTGCCCATACAAGCACTCATTTCGGGGGTAGGTGGTGGATATATCGATGGTGGCGGGGTTTCCGCACCCCATAGATTGGTTCTTGTCTAGTTATACTACCGGTGGTTTGAATGGTCCTGTGATAACGACAAAGCATGTATCCGATCCACCACCTTCTCCCCCCTCAAATCTGTAAGCACATCTCGCAAGTCCTTTATCATAGCCGGGTTATCTTCAGATCTCTACTAAAGGCGGTAAGAAGAGAAGGGAGAAACATCACACAACAATTGCCACACCCACCCTAACGATTCCCAAATCTCTCAATATCCCAGGGGGAAAGAGAAAAGAAGGAAAGGAAGGCCTTCTACAAGCACAGACGAAGCTCTACGGTAAGTATTTTAATTACCGGATACAACGGAATGTATCGTAAGGCACTCCCCCGTGGTCTATTAATTAATTGATTACCCGGGGCAAGGGGGAGGGGGGGGGGAAGGGAAGAAAGAAAGAAAGAAAGTTATTGGGACTGTGATATAGATTAGCTGCGTGTAATAATTAAGGTAGGTCGTTCAGGGAGTTCCATACTGTTTACTGTAAAGCCTGAAAGCTCTGTATAACAACCCAAGACCTTGTTTTTGTCTGGTCGGGATATTACAAGATATGATACTTGTACCATGTTTAAGGAAATATCTAGTGGTGGTATGGTATTTCTTCACCCCCGGGATGAGGACGGGGGTTCCAGGTTCCTCCCGTACCGAGTAAAAAGTAAATGTGATATGATACAAGTACTACATTAGACTCTCGGTATCTATGATCTGCGAGGGAAAGCTGGAGGGGAGCATTAGACTATCATAACTTTAACAGTTACTCATCCTGCTTCTTCTTCCTTCCTTCCTGATATCATGACTAATCAATTAAAAGTACCAATCATACCGGTACCACCATACAAGTTATCATAAATGTGATATATTGGACTGCTCGTCACTGTACAGTACCGTACCGTACCGCAAAAGTCCTCGCATGAGCCGGATTAGCGCCAGTGCATTCGATCCAATTTATTTATCCCGGTACCTATCCAGCCAGCCAGCCAGGCTCGTACCGTCTCCTCCGTCCGCCTCTTTAGAAGCCGGGGAAATTTTTACCCTAAAGGATAAAACTTAATATATCACTGAACCAACCACGATTCTCCTCCTCCTGGAAGTTCTGGTTGGCTCCTACGTTCACTTCGTGATAGATAGATATATCCAATCCGACCCCATAACTGGAAAGACTCACGGTAGTTAATGAGGGACACCAACCTTCCCCGTCTCCCCCCCGAATATACTCGTAAAAGTATCAGAGTTCACCACCACCACACACACACACACACACACATCCCATACCTGTTACCGTAGACCGCCAACAAACAACACGGAGCGGAGTGCCTCTCTCCCTGGTAAAACAGTTCTACAGTACTGTACCAAGCGCTACCAAATCCACGAGCAACGACACACATACCGGTATACGGTACTGTACTGTACTGTACACACACACGCACGCACACACAACACAATCCAATCCCAACCGGTCATGACCTCCGCAAACGGAAACAATCCCCCGACATCCATCCCGTTACCGTAAACACCAGTATTTCCGGTGTGTGTGTGTGTAAACCTTTTATTCTTCCACTATCTCACCTACTAACTAAAGTAATCAGAGTACGGCATGGGATACTGCCCCCAGCCCTAGGCCCCCCTCAACGAAATCCTTCGCTACACCCCCCTGTAGGCCATACAAAAGAAACTCCCACCCCCTCCTTCTCCTTTCCCTCAAACAATTTTGGTCCATCACAAAAGAAACCCATTCCTGCCCCCCGGCCCCATGGTCGTAAACAAAAAATAAAATCCACCAACAAAGAAAACCCATTCCTGCCCCCTTGGCCCCATGGTCGTGGACAAAAGAAATCCAAACTAACAAAAGAAACCTACGCCTGCCCCCTGTGCCCCGTAGTCGTGAACAAAGGAAATCCAAGCAAACAAAAGAAACCCACGCCTGCTCCCTGTGCCCCGTGGTCGTGTACATTATGAGATTACAATCTGACCAGCATTACTCCCCTGGTCCACTGGGCGCCTCCTCCGTGTCTTCCGCCATTGTAGCCTATCGGCCCTTTCTCGTCGGGTGGTGTATTCTGGCGTGCGCCGACTCATGCTGCATGTCCCTTAGCACTATTTCCCCGCATATCTTGCAAGGTCGTCGTGGTCTGGGTTTCACCAGTTTCTGTGTTGGTTGACTTGTGGGCAGGTTAACGCCGGCTCCTATTACCTGGGCGGCGTCTGGTTGTTGGGTGCCGTCCTCATTCCCGGTCATTTCTGGCTTTCCCTTAAGTTCTTGTGGCCAGTCGTCCATCTATTGAAGGAGTTCTCCTTGCCTTTTGTTGTCGTAGAGCCCGATTGTCGTGGTGGTTGTTACCCCGCATCTGTTTGCTAGGTGGTTAAAGGTTATTATGTCCTGATCGTATGGGCATTGCCTCCTGGCGCTGGTTATTTCCTGGTATGGCCAGCCCGCCGTTGCCCTTAATCCAAGCAGCCTTTTAAAGTTTTGCCTGGTTAGGGAGTGCAGGTGCTTGTGCGATTTACCGGGCCTTCCTTGGTACCTGGTCCCTTCGTTGGTGGCTCTTTCTGCCCAGTCTTGTTGCAGCCGGTTTTTAAGTGCGTCTTTGCCTAATTGGTAATTGCCGGTGGTGGTGATAATGTCCTCCGCCGCGTGTTTGGTCATCCACCTTCTTGTCCAAGTGTTGTGGCGGTCCTTGGTGGTGGCTCGTAGTACCAGCAGGCTTTGTCTAAACTGCATCATGAGGTCCAGTGGTGGGATCCTGAGTTCGGTAAGGAAAGCCAGGACTGGTGTTTTCTTTTCCAGTCCGAAGGCGGTTCGGATTATCTTGTTGAGTGCCGCCTGCGCTTCTCTTAACAAGCCTTTGTTTCCCCATGTCTCTATCCCGTATGTCAGCTGTGGGATTATCAGGCCCTTGATTAGCCGCAGTGTCATCCCCGCATTCAGTCCCCCTTTGCTGTACCTGGATGTTACTGCCCTTATGCGGTGCCCAGAACTGGTGGCTTTGTTGATCCAGTGTCTGACGTGGTGGTCCCATTTCCATTTGTCTGTTAGGAAGTAACCGAGCCATCTCAGGTGGAATTGAGCTGGTATCTCTTGGCCCCTCAGGCGGACTTCAAACTTGCTCTGCGGTGGTGTGTGCACGAAGATTGTTTCGGCTTTACTGGGTGCGAACTCGTACCCGTCTTCGGCTGCGGTTGCCTCAAGTCCCCTAATGGTTTCCTGGTACATCCTTTTTCACTCTTTCGCGTCCCGGTATGTTGTTGCTACCAGGATGTCATCCACGTACATCAGGACCTTGGTTTCTGCTTTTTGGGATGGTGTTGCCTGTACTTTTGCTGTCTCTAGCATGCTGATGAGGAAAAGTATTGGTGACAGTGGAGAGCCCTGCGGCGTGCCCTTGTCAGTAGCGTATCCTCTGGACGTCCTGCCATTGAACCGGTAGCTGGTCGTCCTGTCGGTGGCCCAGTGTCGGACCCATTGTGCCAGATGACCCGAGTGCTTTCCGAGCCTGTCGCATACCTTACCCATCTGTAGGTGGTCAAATCCCCCTTGGACGTCGAGGGTGGTAATGCATTTGCCGGCTTTTCCGGTTGTGTCCATTACGTTATTTAGGGCCTGTATGGCATCTGTCGTACCATATCTTTTTCTCCCTCTGAACATATTGTCTTCCAGGATTTCGAGTCTTGCTATCCGTATGACTGCCGCTCTTTCTAGGGTTTTTGCCAGTATGGATTGTAGTTGTATCGGTCTCCAACCTTTTGCCACTGTGTACGACGGTTTGTTTAGCTTGGGTATCAGTATCGTGGTACTGACCTTCCAGCTTTCTGGGATTCCTTCTCTCCATGCCCGATTCATCATTCTTAGGAATAGGGGCTCCCGTATTTTCCTAAGGCATTTGACGAGCCTGGTAGTGATGTTGTCTGGCCCACTTGCCGCTCCGTTTGGTGATTGTTTGATGGCAGCGTCTAGGGTCTCTATTTATAGTGGCTCGGGTTCGTTGTTTATTTGCATCCTGGCCCGTCTCCTCTCTCCTCCGTACAGGGCCGTGTGGATTTCTTGAGCGATGTCCCCGTGTTCCGCTACCACTTCGCCGTTTTCCTTAGACAATGCCGGTATGGGGTGTTTGGTGGTCCTTGGCCGGACCATCCTGAAGCACTCAGGATCTGTTTCTTCTTGGAGGGCTTTTCCGTTAGCTTCGAGTTTGGCTTCCATTATGGCTTTCCGCAGGTTCTTCTTTTTTTCCTTTAGTTCTGAGTGTCGGGGGTATTTATGCGCGAGCTTGAGGACCTCCTTTCGTTCTTGCTGCAGGGACCTGTTCCAGAAAGCCTTGCATCCTGGCTTCTTTAAGGGGGTGTGCCTTCTGACTATGCGCGTGAGTTCCTGTTGTACTTCGGCTGGGTGGTCCTTGTGGTCGTCCATGAGGCTGATCTCGGCTCTAATGGCCTCCCAATCCGCTTTGTCGTGCCTTAGCGGCTTTTCTCCGTCGTTCCTCCATGTGAAACTGGTTTTTATTACCAGCGCCCTATGGCTTGCTGTTGTCAGGTCCAGTGTCCGTACTTCGATTTTTTGCCCTTTGTCGGTGGCCACAAGGTCCAGGGTTGTTCCATTTGGGTTGGTTGCGTTGGGCGGGTGGGTGATTACGTGGGGGTTTCTCACTGTCATATCCCTGTCGTCTAGCCATCTGGCCAGCTTTAATCCGGCCGTGTTTCGGCATCCCTGTGACCAAGCGGGGTGATGCGCGTTCATGTCCCCTATTAGGATGTTATTTCCCCCGTGTGTGTGCCACCGGTTTGTTATGTCGAAGTCCTTTGCCGAGGGCCTCTGGTAGCCGAAGGTGATTTCCGTGCCTCCGGTCCACAGTGTGATGTATTGTGTCGTTATTCGTTCCACCACTAACATCTGTACGTATTTATCTAAAATATATACGTCGCAGCCGTATTTCTTCGCCTTTGTGCTAGCGTAGCATGTAAATCCTTCCAGATGTATCCAATCCTGATTCTTGAGAGGGCATTCTGCAATCGCTATTATTTTCGGTTTCCGTTTTTTTGAGAGTTTCAGTAACTCGGTGACAACGTTCATGAACCCGCCGACGTTGTGATAAATTATATCTAGTGTCGCCATATTTATTTAGGTGTCGGGGGGGGGGCCAGTGCTGCTGGTGCTTTCCCTTTGTCGGTGGCCGTAGGAGGCTGTGCCGGGGATCTCGCCCTAGTCCTGGTTGGGCATTGGTTATCTCCTGCGAAATGAGAGGTTTCTTCACAGTTAACGCATCTTCTCAGGGTGTGCGAACACATCTTTCCCTTTCCTGCCGTGCAGTATGTCTGTGTGCAGACGTGATCCTTGGTGTGGTGTCTCCTCCCGCAATACTTGCATGTGGCCTCCATCCTGCAGTGGACGGCGTGGTGTCCGAACTGCAGGCACCTCGCGCAGCAGGTTGACGAGTCTTTCTTTATGTATTTTCGGAAGGTACATCACATGCCAAAGATGGCCATGCTTGGGAGGGGTTTTCTTGTTTCCGCCATAATCCAGTCGTTTGCCTCTACCGCCACGATCGCTGAGGACTTAACTTTTCCTTCATCCTTGAGCGCTGTCGGGGACCGGAGCCACTTAGGTCTGTCTAGCAGTCGGACCTGTGGGTTGTATTCGGAGATTTCCTTTGCTAGGTCCTCCCATCTATCTGAGTCTGCGTCCCATTCTTCGGGTGTCCAATCTTCGTCACCCAGTGGTATGCTATTGATGACGATGTTGATGGACGGCGTGTCTGTGGTGACATTGAAACCGAAAATGTCGATCTCGTTTAGGGCCTTGGTGATTGTCGGCACATTGTTGAGGGCTGGTTCGGCCGGTAGGTCTCCCATGGTGGTAAGTACCAGGTCGTCGTTTCGGTTGAATTCTGCGTATGCAAACTTAACCCTGGACGCCGAGTTAACCGCGTCTCTGATTCTTGCTGGTGACAGCCCTGCTGCTCCTATCCTGCGGCCCCTTTCCGCTGACCGAATAAGGAGCCTCCTTTGCCTGGCATACAGGGTTGAGGGTGCCGAGGGCGCTGTCTCTCGGATGCCTGGGGCTGGCTCTTGTCTCTTTTTCTTTGTTGGTACTAGCCAGAAGCCATCCACATCAATTCCGGAGGACGTAATGGCGGCCCATGTCTGTCTGAGCGCTGCTTTCTATGGGGCGGTTTCGTTTGTCTTGGTGCTCGCCCCGGCCTGCGGTGCCGCTACTGGCGCATCTCCCGTAGGTTTTCTTAGAACTTGTTTGGAGGGGGGGGGGGGGGCTGCGGTGCAGTGTTGCGGGTGGGGGGGGGGTTCTGGTTGGGGGCTGGGGTTTGGGTTCTGGGCTATCTGGGGGCAGCGGATGGGGTAGGGGTAGGGGTGTTGGTGTTGGACTGTCTAGCCCTTAGCCTTATTTCCCCGGTAAGCCGTTCCTCCATTGCTTGCATCTGCTCCTGGAATTTCTTCTCCAGCTGCTGGATGAAGCCAACCATGATGCCCACGGTGACGGGGCGTTCTAGTTCCTCATTTTCTTCTGGTGTGAGCTCGACTTCCGTCGATTCATACAGGGAGGAGGAGGGGGTGGTGGGGCGGTTTTGGGTATGCGAGAAGCTCGGGTTGTTTGTCACATTGCCTGTTAGGGTCCCCAGGATTTCTCTTGTCGTGGTCAGGGGGGAAGAGAATCGTACCTGCCTTGGTGCATTCTGGGGGGCTGAGCTCTCCGGCACTACGCTTGGTTCGTGGGCGTGTTGGCTGTCTCCTAAACTGGTTTGGTCAGTGTTTTTCCCGTTTTCCAGGGACATTGCTACCTCTTGTGTGGCTTGCGTCTCGGATACTCCGATGTCTTGAGTCTGGTCCATGGGTTCCTTCATCTCGCCTAATGGTGGGGAGGAGGCCGGTACCTGTGGTATCTGGGATACGGGTACAGGGCTTTCTTGTGACAGGTGGTAGGAGGAAGCTGCTACTGCCAGGAAAGCTAAGGCGTCGGTGTCGGCTGCATCTACCGCTTCATTGCCGAAGATTTTCTGGAGTGTGGTTCTGAACCCTGGGAGCTCCGGTTGGGGTGCTGCTATGGTCGGGGCTTTCGTGTTTCCCGTGAGGAGGACATAGCATGCATTTGTGCATCCTAGTTCCTGTCTGACCACGGAGAAGCTACTTCCCCGGGCCACAATTCTGTTTCCGACGTTGATTAAGGCGTTGGGGCAGCCTCTTCGGTGCCTAATGGTGGCAAACATGGGGAGGGTTGTGTTGAGGGACACCCCCTGAGGGGAGCCGGGCAGGAGGAGGCTGGGGGAGTTGACCCTTGGGCTCTTGGTAGGGCTTCTGGGTCCCCCCAGGGGAGAGGGAGAGTGGGGAAGATGCGGCAGGGCCGGTGACGAGGGTTAAGAGGACATGGTGAGTGAATAGGATGGTCTTATGGCCAGCTTCCTAAACTCTCAGAGGAAATGAAGCCTTAGGATGGAGGGCTATGATTGGCCACACCACCTAAGGGAGGAGTATCGTGAGTGAGGGGGTGGAGTAGTTCTTGGAGTGAAAATTCTGGTTGTACCGGATAGAAAGATGATGTGTACACAAACAAAAATAAACTTGGTGTGGTTGCAGGAGTGCCCCGCTAACTGTACCGGAATTTCCGAAATTTTTCTCGCCCCGTGTGTGTGTAAACCTTTTATTCTTCCACTATCTCACCTACTAACTAAAGTCAGCGGAGTACGGCATGGGATACTGCCCCCAGCCCTGGGCCCCCCTCAACGAAATCCTTCGCTATACCCCCCTGTAGGCCATACAAAAGAAACTCCCACTCCCTTCTTCCCCTCTCTCTCAAACAGCTTTGGTCCGTCACAAAGGAAACCCATTCCTGCCCCCCGGCCCCATGGTCGTAGACAAAAATAAAATCCAACAACAAAGGAAACCCATTCCTGCCCCTCTGGCCCCATGGTCGTGAACAAAAGAAATCCAAGCTAACAAAAGAAACCGACGCCTGCCCCCTGTGCCCTGTAGTCGTGAACAAAGGAAATCCAAGCAGACAAAAGAAACCCACGCCTGCCCCCTGTGCCCCGTGGTCGTGTACATTACGAAATAACCATCTGACCAGCATTACTCCCCTGGTCCACTGGGCGCCTCCTCCGTGTCTTCCGCCGTCACAACCTAGCGGCCCCTTCTTGCCGGGTCGTGTATCCTGGCATGTGCCGACTCATGCTGCACGTCTCTTAGTACCATTTCCCCGCATATCTTGCAAGGCCGCCGTGGCCTGGGTTTCACTGGTGCCTGTGTTGGTTGGCTTGTGGGTAGATTAACGTTGGCTCCGATTACCTGGGTGGCGTCTGGTTGTTGGGTGCCGTCCCCATTCCCGGTCATTTCTGGTTTTCCCTTAAGTTTGTGTGGCCAGCCGTCCATCCATTGAAGGAGTTCCCCTTGCCTCTTGTTGTCGTAAAGCCCGATCGCTGTGGCGGCTGTTACCCCGCATCTGTTTACTAGGTGGTCAAAGGTTATTATGTCCCGATCGCATGGGCACCGCCTTCTGGTGCCGGTTATCTCCTGGTATGGCCAACCTGCCGTTGCCCTTAACCCTAGCAGCCTTTTAAAGTTTTGCCTGGTTAGGGAGTGCAGGTGTTTGTGCGATTTGCCGGGTCTTCCTTGGTATCTGGTCCCTTCGTTGGTGACCCTTTCTGCCCAGTCTTGTTGCAGCCGGTTTTTAAGTGCGTCTTTGCCTAGCTGGTAATTGCCGGTGGTGGTGATAATGTCTTCTGCCCCGTGTCTGGACATCCACCTCTTTGCCCAAGTGTTGTGGCGGTCCTTGGTGGTGGCTCGTAACGCCGGCAGGTTTTGTCTGAATTGCATCATGAGGTCTAGTGGTGGGATCCCGAGTTCGGTAAGGAAGGCCAGGACCGGTGTTTTCTTTTCCAGCCCGAAGGCGGTTCGGACTATCTTGTTGAGGGCCGCCTGCGCTTCTCTTAACAGGCCTTTGTTTCCCCATGTCTCTATCCCATATGTCAGCTGTGGGATTATCAGGCCCTTGATTAGCCGCAGCGTCGTCCCTGCATTCAGTCCCCCTTTGCTGTATCTGGACGTTACTACCCTTATGCGGTGTCCGGAGCTGGTGGCTTTGTTGATCCAGTGTCTGACGTGGTGGTCCCATTTCCATTTGTCTGTTAGGAAGTATCCGAGCCATCTCAGGTGGCTTTGAGCGGGTATCTCTTAGCCCTATAGGCGGACTTCGAACTTGCTCTGCGGTGGAGTGTGTACGAAGATTGTTTCGGCTTTACTGGGTGCAAACTGGTACCCGTCTTTGGCTGCGGTTGTCTCAAGTCCCCTAATAGTTTCCTGGTGCATCCTTTTTCCCTCTTTTGCGTCCCGGTATGTTGTTGCTACCAGGATGTCATCCACGTACATCAGGACCTTGGTTTCCGCTTTTTGGGATGGCGTTGCCTGTACCTTTGCTGTCTCTAGCATGCTGATGAGGAAGAGTATTGGTGATAGGGGAGAGCCCTGTGGCGTGCCCTTGTCAGTAGCGTATCTTCTGGACGTCCTGCCATTGAACCGGTAGCTGGTCGTCCTGTCGGTGGCCCAGTGTCGGACCCATTGTGCCAGGTGACCCGAGTGCTTTCCGAGCCTTTCGCACACCTTACCCATCTGTAGGTGGTCGAATCCCCCTTGGACGTCGAGGGTGGTGATGCATTTGCCGGCTTTTCCGGTTGTGTCCATTATGTTTAGGGCTTGTATGGCGTCTGTCGTACCGTATCTCTTTCTCCCTCCGAACATATTGTCTTCCAGGATTTCGAATCTTGCTATCCGTATGACTGCCGCTCTTTCTAGTGTTTTTGCCAGTATAGATTGTAGTTGTATCGGCCTCCTGCTTTTTGCCACTGTATATGATGGTTTGTTTAGCTTGGGTATCAATTTGGTGGTACTGACCTTCCAGCTTTCTGGGATTCCTTCTCTCCATGCCCGATTCATCATTCTTAGGAATAGGGGCTCCCGTATTTTCCTAAGGCATTTAACGAACCTGGTGGTGATGTTGTCTGGTCCGCTTGCCGCTCCATTCGGTGATTGCTTGATGGCGGCGTCTAGGGTCTCTATTTGTAGTGGCTCGGGTTCGTCGTTTATTTGCTCCCTGGCCCGTCTCCTCTCTCCCCCGTACAGGGCCGTGTGGATTTCTTGAGCGATGTTCCCGTGTTCCGCTACTACTTCGCCGTTTTCCTTGGACAAAGCCGGTATGGGGTGTTTGGTGGTCCTTGGCCGGACCGTCCTGAAGCATTCAGGATCTGTTTCTTCTTAAAGGGCTTTTCCGTTAGCTTCGAGTTTGGCTTCTATTATGGCTTTCCCCAGGTTCTTCTTTTTGTCTTTTAGTTCTGGGTGTCGGGGGTGTTTATGCGCGAGCTTGAGGACCTCCTTTCGTTCTTGTTGCAGGGACTTGTTCCAGAAAGCCTTGCATCCTGGCTTCTTTAGGGGGGTGTGCCTTCTGACTATGCGCGTGAGTTCCTTTTGCACTTCTGCTGGGTGGTCCTTGTAGTCGTCCATGAGGCTGATCTGGGCTCTAATGGCCTCCCAATCCGCTTTGTCGTGCCTTAGCGGCTTTTCCCCGTCGTTCCTCCATGTGAAACTGGTCTTTATTGCCAGTGCCCTATGGCTTGCTGTTGCTAGGTCCAGTGTTCGTACTTCGATTTTTTGCCCTTTGTCGGTGGCCACAAGGTCGAGGGTTGTTCCATTTGGGTTGCTCGCGTTGGGCGGGTGGGTGATTACGTGGGGGTTTCTCACTGCCATATCCCTGTCGTCCATCCATCTGGCCAGCTTTAGTCCGGCCGTGTTCTGGCATCCCTGTGACCAAGCTGGGTGGTGTGCATTCATGTCTCCTATTAGGATGTTGTTTCCCCAGTGTGTGTGCCATCGGTTTGTTATGTCGAAGTCCTTTGCCGAGGGCCTCTGGTAGCTAAAGGTAATCTCCGTGCCTCCGGACCACAGTGTAATGTATTGTGTCGTTATTCGTTCAACCACGAACATATGCACGTATTTATCTAAAATATATACGGCGCAGCCGTATTTCGTCGCCTTTGTGCTAGCGTAGCATGTAAATCCTTCCAAGTGCATCCAATCCTGATTCTTAAGAGGGCATTCTGCAATCGCTATTATTTTCGGTTTCCGTTTTTTTGAGAGTTTCAGCAACTCGGTGACAACGTTCATGGACCCGCCGACGTTGTGATAAATTATATCTGTTGTCGCCATATTTATTTAGGCATCGGGGGAGGGGCCAGCACTGCTGGTGCTTATCCTTTATCCGCGGCCGTGGGGGGTTGTGCCGGGGACTTTGCCCTGGTCCTAGTTGGGCAATGGTTATCTCCGGCGAAATGAGAGGTTTCTTCGCAGTTAACACATCTTCTTAGGGTATGGCAACACATCTTCCCTTTTCCTGCCGTGCAGTACGTCTGTGCGCAGAGGTGGTCTTTGGTGTGGTGTCTTCCTCCACAGTATTTGCATATTGCTTCCATCCTGCAATGGACGGCATGGTGCCCGAATTGCAGGCACCTCGCGCAACAGGTTGATGAGTCTTTCTTTACGTACTTCCGGAAGGTGCACCTCATGCCAAAGATGGCCATGCTTGGGAGGGGTTTTCTGGTTTCGGCCATGATCCAGTCGTTTGCCTCTACCGCCACTATTGCTGAGGACTTGATTTTTCCTTCAGCTTTGAGCGCTGTCGGGGACCTGAGCCACTTAGGCCTGCCTAGCAATCGGACCTGTGGGTTGTATTCAGAGATTTCCTTTGCTAGGTCCTCCCATCTGTCCGAGTCTGCGTCCCATTCTTCGGGTGTCCAATCTTAGTCACCCCGTGGTATGCTATTGATGACAATGTTGACGGACAGTGCGTCTGTGGTGATGTTGAAGCTGAAAACGTCGATCTCGCTTAGGGCCTTGGTGATTGCCGGCACATCGTTGAGGGCTGGTTCGGCTGGTAGGTCTCCCATGGTGGTAAGTACCAGGTCGTCGTTTCGGTTGAATTCTGCGTATGCGAACTTAACCCTGGATGCCACGTTGACCGCGTCTCTGATTCTTGCTGGTGACAGCCGCCCGCAATCCGCCATGGTGGAGCGTCATAGCTAACCGGATT
>NW_003298896.1:122097-135791 GCF_000151645.1 Tuber melanosporum
TGGTTTCCCCAACACAGTTCCCCTAACCTCCCGTTCTCCACTCCTTTTAAGCTCCCTGATGGAGCCTTCGCCAATACCCCATCATGTACCCTAGGAGCAGACCCCTCGCAATCCCAGAAGGAAGTCACTCCCACCCCTGTTCCAAACTGTAACCGGTACGGGTACTCGGTTATTGGTTTTGCGTTATGTTTTATTTTAAGTATCACTCTGATACTTGGTTTGTTTTAAGTATCGTTTGATACTTGGTTTTGTTTTATGTTTTGTTTTAAGTATCGTTTGATACTTGGTTTTGCATTATATTTTGTTTTAAGTATTACTTTGATACTTGGTTTGTTTTAAGTATCATTTGATACTTGATTTTGTTTTATGTTTTGTTTTAAGTATCGCTTTGATACTTAATTAGTTTCACTAAAGCATATCGATTGACCTATTTGATTGGTGGTTCTGGTTGGGGGCTGGGGTTTAGGTTCTGGGCTGTCTAGGGGTAGCGGATGGGATAGGGGTAGGGGTGTTGGTGTTAGACTGTCTAGCCCTTAGCCTTATTTCCCCGGTAAGCCGTTCCTCCATTGCCTGCATCTGCTCCTGGAATTTCTTTTCCAGCTGGTGGATGAAGCCAACCATGATGCCCACGGTGACGGGGCGTTCTAGTTCCTCCTTTTCTTCTGGTGTGAGCTCAACTTCCGTTGATTCATACAGGGAGGAGGAGGGGGTGGCGGGGCGGTTTTGGGCATGTGCGGAGCTCGGGTTGTTGGTCATATTGCCTGTTAGGGTCCCCGGGATTTCTCTTGTCGTGGTCAAGGGGGAAGAGAATCGTACCTGCCTTGGTACATTCTGGGGGGCTGAGCTCTCCGGCACTTCGCTTGGTCTGTGGGCATGTTGGCTGTCTCCTAACCCGGTTTGGTCTGTGTTTTTCCCGTTTCCCAGGGACATTGCTACATCTTGTGTGGCTTGCGTTTCAGTTACTCCGATGTCTTGAGACTGGTCCATGGGTTCATTCATTTCGCCTAACGGTGGGGAGGAGGCGGGTACCTGTGGTATCTGGGATACTGGTACAGGGCTTTCTTGTGATGGGTGGTAGGAGGAGGCTGCTGCTGCCAAGAAAGGTAAGGCGTCGGTGTCGGCTGCATCTACCGCTTCATTGCCAAAGATTTTCTGGAGTGTGGTTCTGAACCCTGGGAGCTCCGGCTGGGGTGCCGCTATGGTCGGGGCTTTCGTGTTTCCGGTGAGGAGGACATAGCATGCATTCGTGCATCCTAGTTCCTGTCTGACCTCGGGGAAGGTACTTCCCCTGGCCACAATTCTGTTTCCGACGTTGATTAAGGCGTTGGGACAGCCTCTCTGGTGCCTGATAGTGGCAAACATGGGGAGGGTTGAGTTGAGGGAAACTCACTGAGGGGAGCCGGGCGGGAGGAGGCTGGGGGAATTGATCCTTGGGCTCTTGGTAGGCCTTCTGGGTCCCCCCAGGGGAGAAGGAGAGTGGGGGAGATGTGGCAGTGCCGGAGACGAGGGTTGGGAGGTCATGGTGAGTGAGTAGGATGGTCTTATGGCCAGCGTCCTAAACTCTCAAAGGAAATGAAGCCTTAGGATGGAGGGCTGTGATTGGCCACACCACCTAAGGGAGGAGTATCGTGAGTGAGGGGGTGGAGTAGTTCTTGGAGTGAAAATTCTGGTTGTACCGGATAGAAAGATGATGTGTACACAAACAAAAATAAACTTGGTGTGGTTGCAGGAATGCCCCGCTAACTGTACCGGAATTTCCGAAATTTTTCTCGCTCCGTGTATGTGTTTGTGTAAACCTTTTATTCTTCCACTATCTCACCTACTAACTAAAGTAATCGGAGTACGGCATGGGATACTGCCCCCAGCCCTGGGCCCCCCTCAACGAAATCCTTCGCTACACCTCCCTGTAGGCCATACAAAAGAAACTCCCACTCCCTTCTTCCCCTCTCCCTCAAACAGCTTTGGTCTGTCACAAAGGAAACCCATTCCTGCCCCCCGGCCCCATGGTCGTAAACAAAATAAAATCCAGCCACAAAGGAACCCCATTCCTGCCCCTCTGGCCCCATGGTCGTGAACAAAGGAAATCCAAACAAACAAAAGAAACCCACGCCTGCCCCCTGTGTCCCGCGGTCGTGAACAAAAGAAATCCAAGCAAACAAAAGAAACCCACGCCTGCCCCCTGTGCCCCGCGGTCGTGTACATTATGAAATAACCGTCTGACCAGCATTACTCCACTGGTCCACTGGGTGCCTCCTCCGTGTCTTCCGCCATCATAACCTAGCGGCCCCTTCTTGCCGGGTTGTGTATCCTGGCATGTGCCGACTCATGCTGCACGTCTCTTAGTACCATTTCCCCGCATATCTTGCAAGGCCGCCGTGGCCTGGGTTTCACTGGTGTCTGTGTTGGTTGGCTTGTGGGTAGATTAACGTTGGCTCCGATTACCTGGGCGGCGTCTGGTTGTTGGGTGCCGTCCCCGTTCCCTGTCATTTCTGGTTTTCCCTTAAGTTCGCGTGGCCAGCCGTCCATCCATTGAAGGAGTTCCCCTTGCCTCTTGTTGTCGTAAAGCCCGATTGCCGTGGCGGTTGTTACCCCGCATCTGTTTGCTAGGTGGTCAAAGGTTATTATGTCCCGGTCGCATGGGCACCGCCTTCTGGTGCCGGTTATCTCCTGGTATGGCCAACCTGCCGTTGCCCTTAACCCTAGCAGCCTTTTAAAGTTTTGCCTGGTTAGGGAATGCACGTGTTTGTGCGATTTGCCGGGCCTTCCTTGGTATCTGGTCCCTTCGTTGGTGACCCTTTCTGCCCAGTCTTGTTGCAGCCAGTTTTTAAGTGCGTCTTTGCCTAGCTGGTAGTTGCCGGTGGTGGTGATAATGTCCTCTGCCCCATGCCTGGTCATCCACCTCTTTGTCCAAGTGTTGTGGCGGTCCTTTGTGGTGGCTCGTAACGCCAGCATGTTTTGTCTGAATTGCATCATGAGGTCCAGTGGTGGGATCCCGAGTTCGGTAAGGAAGGCCAAAACCGGCGTTTTCTTTTCCAGCCCAAAGGCGGTTCGGACTATCTTGTTGAGGGCCGCCTGCGCTTCTCTTAACAGGCCTTTGTTTCCCCATGTCTGTATCCCGTATGTCAGCTGTGGGATTATCAGGCCCTTGATTAGCCGCAGCGTCGTCCCTCCATTCAGTCCCCCTTTGCTGTATCTGGACGTTACTGCCCTTCTGCGGTGTCCGGAGCTGGTGGCTTTGTTGATCCAGTGTCTGACATGGTGGTCCCATTTCCATTTGTCTGTTAGGAAGTATCCGAGCCATCTCAGGTGGCTTTGAGTGGGTATCTCTTGGCCCCGTAGGCGGACTTCGAACTTGCTCTGCGGTGGGGTGTGCACGAAGATTGTTTCAGCTGGACTGGGTGCGAACTCGTATCCGTCTTTGGCTGCGGTTGTCTCAAGTCCCCTAATAGTTTCCTGGTGCATCCTTTTTCCCTCTTTTGCGTCCCGGTATGTTGTTACTACCAGGATGTCATCCACGTACATCAGGACCTTGGTTTCCGCTTTTTGGGATGGCGTTGCCTGTACCTTTGCTGTCTCTAGCATGCTGATGAGGAAGAGTATTGGTGATAGGGGAGAGCCCTGTGGCGTGCCCTTGTCAGTAGCATATCCTCTGGACGTTCTGCCATTGAACCGGTAGCTGGTCGTCCTGTCGGTTGCCCAGTGTCGGACCCATTATGCCAGGTGACCCGAGTACTTTCCGAGCCTTTCGCACACCTTACCCATCTGTAGGTGGTCGAATCCCCCTTGGACGTCGAGGGTGGTGATGCATTTGCCGGCTTTTCTGGTTGTGTCCATTGCGTTGTTTAGGGCTTGTATGGCGTCTGTCGTACCGTATCTCTTTCTCCCTCCGAACATATTGTCTTCCAGGATTTCGAGTCTTGCTATCCGTATGACTGCCGCTCTTTCTAGTGTTTTTGCCAGTATAGGTTGTAGTTGTATCGGCCTCCAGCTTTTTGCCACTGTGTACGACGGTTTGTTTAGCTTGGGTATCAGTATCGTGGTACTGACCTTCCAGCTTTCTGGGATTCCTTCTCTCCATGCCCGATTCATCATCCTTAGGAATAGGGGCTCCCGTATTTTCCTAAAGCATTTGACGAGCCTGGTAGTGATGTTGTCTGGCCCACTTGCCGCTCCGTTTGGTGATTGTTTGATGGCAGCGTCTAGGGTCTCTATTTGTAGTGGCTCGGGTTCGTTGTTTATTTGCATCCTGGCCCGTCTCCTCTCTCCTCCGTACAGGGCCGTGTGGATTTCTTGAGCGATGTCCCCGTGTTCCGCTACTACTTCGCCATTTTCCTTGGACAAAGCCGGTATGGGGTGTTTGGTGGTCCTTGGCCGGACCGTCCTGAAGCATTCAGGATCTGTTTCTTCTTGAAGCGCTTTTTCGTTAGCTTCGAGTTTGGCTTCCATTATGGCTTTCCGCAGGTTCTTCTTTTTGTCTTTTAGCACTGGGTGTCGGGGGTGTTTATGCGCGAGCTTGAGGACCTCCTTTCGTTCTTGTTGCAGGGACTTGTTCCAGAAAGCCTTGCATCCTGGCTTCTTTAGGGGGGTGTGCCTTCTGACTATGCGTGTGAGTTCCTTTTGTACTTCAGCTGGGTGGTCCTTGTGGTCGTCCATGAGGCTGATCTCGGCTCTAATGGCCTCCCAATCCGCTTTGTCATGCCTTAGCGGCTTTTCCCCGTCGTCCCTCCATGTGAAACTGGTCTTTATTGCCAGTGCCCTATGGCTTGCTGTTGCTAGGTCCAGTGTTCGTACTTCGACTTTTTGTCCTTTGTCGGTGGCCACAAGGTCCAGGGTCGTTCCGTTTGGGTTGGTCGCATTGGGCGGGTGGGTGATTACGTGGGGGTTTCTCACTGCCATATCCCTGTCATCCATCCATTTGGCCAGCTTTAGTCCAGCCGTGTTCTGGCATCCCTGTGACCAAGCTGGGTGGTGTGCTTTCATGTCTCCTATTAGGATGTTGTTTCCCCCGTGCGTGTGCCATCGGTTTGTTATGTCGAAGTCCTTTGCCGAGGGCCTCTGGTAGCCAATGGTAATCTCCGTGCCTCCGGTCCACAGTGTGATGTATTGTGTCGTTATTCGTTCAACCACAAACATATGTACGTATTTATCTAAAATATATACGGCGCAGCCGTATTTCGTCGCCTTTGTGCTAGCGTAGCATGTAAATCCTTCCAAATGTATCCAATCCTGGTTCTCAAGAGGGCATTCTGCAATCGCTATTGTTTTTGGTTTCCGTTTTTTTGAGAGTTTCAGCAACTCGGTGACAACGTTCATGGACCCGCCGACGTTGTGATAAATTATATCTGTTGTCGCCATATTTATTTAGGCGTCCGGGGAGGGGCCAGCACTGCTAGTGCTTTTCCTTTATCCGCGGCCGTGGGGGGTTGTACCGGGGACTTTGCCCTAGTCCTAGTTGGGCAATGGTTATCTCCGGCGAAATGAGAGGTTTCTTCGCAGTTAACACATCTTCTTAGGGTATGGCAACACATCTTCCCTTTTCCTGCCATGCAGTACGTCTGTGCGCAGAGGTGGTCTTTGGTGTGGTGTCTTCCTCCACAGTATTTGCATATTGCTTCCATCCTGCAATGGACGGCATGGTGCCCGAATTGCAGGCACCTCGCGCAACAGGTTGAAGAGTCCTTCTTTACGTATTTCCGGAAGGTGCACCTCATGCCAAAGATGGCCATGCTTGGGAGGGGTTTTCTGGTTTCGGTCATGATCCAGTGGTTTGCCTCTACCGCCACTATTGCTGAGGATTTGAGTTTTCCTTCAGCCTTGAGCGCTGTCGGGGACCTGAGCCACTTAGGCCTGTCTAGCAGTCGGACCTGTGGGTTGTATTCAGAGATTTCCTTTGCTAGGTCCTCCCATCTGTCCGAGTCCGCGTCCCATTCTTCAGGTATCCAATCTTCGTCACCCAGTGGTATGCTATTGATGACGATGTTGACGGACGGTGCATCTGTGGTGATGTTGAAGCCGAAAACGTCTATCTCGTTTAGGGCCTTGGTGATTGCCGGCACATCGTTGAGGGCTGGTTCGGCCGGTAGGTCTCCCATGGTGGTAAGCACCGGGTCATCGTTTCGGTTGAATTCTGCGTATGCGAACTTAACCCTGGATGCCGCGTTGACCGCGTCTCTGATTCTTGCTGGTGACAGCCCTGCTGCTCCTATCCTGCGGCCTCTTTCCACTGATCGAATAAGGAGCCTCCTTTGCCTGGCATGCGGGGTTGAGGGTGCCGAGGGCGCTGTCTCTCGGATGCCTGGGGCTGGCTCTTGTCTCTTTTTCTTTGTTGGCACTAGCCGGAAGCCGTCCACATCAATTCCAGAGGATGTAATGGCGGCCCATGTCTGTCTGAGCGCTGTTTTCTGCAGGGCAGTTTCGTTTGTCTTGGTGCTCGTCCCGGCCTGCGGCGCTGGTGCTGGTGTGTCTCCCTTATGTTTTCTTAAAGTTTGTTTGGAGGGGGGGGGGGGGGTTCTGGTTGGGGGCTGGGGTTTGGGTTCTGGGCTGTCTAGGGGTAGCGGATGGGGTAGGGGTAGGGGTAGGGGTGTTGGTGTTGGACTGTTTAGCCCTTTGCCTTATTTCCCCGGTAAGCCGTTCCTCCATTGCTTGCATCTGCTCCTGGAATTTCTTTTCCAGCTGGTGGATGAAGCCAACCATGATGCCCACGGTGACGGGGCGTTCTAGTTCCTCCTTTTCTTCTGGTGTGAGCTCTACTTCCGTTGACTCATACAGGGAAGAGGAGGGGGTAGTGGGGTTGTTTTGGGTATGTGAGGAGCTCGGGTTGTTGGTCACATTGCCTGTTAGGGTCCCCGGGATTTCTCTTGTCGTGGTCAAGAGGGAAGAGAATCGTACCTGCCTTGGTACATTCTGGGGGGCTGAGCTCTCCGGCACTTCGCTTGGTCCGTCGGCGTGTTGGCTGTCTCCTAACCCGGTTTGGTCTGTGTTTTTCCCGTTTCCCAGGGACATTGCTACATCTTGTGTGGCTTGCGTTTCGGTTACCCCGATGTCTTGAGACTGGTCCGTAGGTTCATTCATTTCGCCTAACGGTGGGGAGGAGGCGGGTACCTGTGGTATCTGGGATACTGGTACGGGGCTTTCTTGTGATGGGTGGTAGGAGGAGGCTGCTGCTGCCAAGAAAGCTAAGGCGTCGGTGTCGGCTGCGTCTACCGCTTCATTGCCAAAGATTTTCTGGAGTGTGGTTCTGAACCCTGGGAGTTCCGGCTGGGGTGCCGCTATGGTCGGGGCTTTCGTGTTTCCGGTGAGAAGGACATAGCATGCATTCGTGCACCCTAGTTCCTGTCTGACCTCGGGGAAGGTACTTCCCCTGGCCACAATTCTGTTTCCCACGTTGATTAAGGCGTTGGGACAGCCTCTTTGGTGCCTGATAGTGGCAAACATGGGGAGGGTTGAGTTGAGGGAAACTCCCTGAGGGGAGCCGGGCGGGAGGAGGCTGGGGGAATTGATCCTTGGGCTCCTGGTAGGGCTTCTGGGTCCCCCCAGGGGAGAAGGAGAGTGAGGGAGATGCGGTAGGGCCGGAGACGAGGGTTGGGAGGTCATGGTGAGTGAGTAGGATGGTCTTATGGCCAGCATCCTAAACATCTCAAAGGAAATGAAGCCTTAGGATGGAGGGCTGTGATTGGCCACACCACCTAAGGGAGGAGTATCGTGAGTGAGGAGGTGGAGTAGTTCTTTGAGTGAAAATTCTGGTTGTACCGGATAGAAAGATGATGTGTACACAAACAAAAATAAACTTGGTGTGGTTGCAGGAATGCCCCGCTAACTGTACCGGAATTTCCGAAATTTTTCTCGCTCCGTGTGTGTGTGTGTGTGTAAACCTTTTATTCAACTACAATCTCACCTACTAACAAAAGTAATCGGAGTACGGCATGAGATACAGCCCCCAGCCCTGGGCCCCCCTTAAAGAAACCCACCTCGCGGGCCACCTGCCACAAAACAATCATTACATCAACGCGCAACAAAGGAAACAACAGCCCAGCACCCGCACCTACACCCAACCCTACCCCTAGCAACATTAGCCAAGCGTCCACGGCCCCGAGTCGCAGGTGCCACCCGAAGGCGGTTCCCCGGGGAGCTCCCCATTAAGCGACTGTACCCCCAAGCCATTACAGCAAGGGTTATACCGCAATGTCGACAACAAAACCGAACGGTCGGCGGAGTTCGGGACAGGTCAGTCGTCGTTATATTCGTCTGGGCCTGATGAGGAAATGTAGATTGCCGAGCCGTCACCGCCAAGCATTTGGCTGCGCCCCGAAGGGGGGCGGGCTACACCAGTCGAGCCACACCCCAAAAGAGGGGGTGGCGAAGGTCAATTTCTCCGGGTCAAAGCCATCCCCCCCATAGGGGTTCAGGAACACCGGGTTCGCGCGAGGGCCCAGCTCGAAGCTGGGAAAAGACAGTGAGGGGCGCAAGGCCCTAAGGGCCCAAGCAGGCGAGAAGGAGGACCAAGGAGGAACCGGAATCGCATGAGTGTCCGAACGGTCGCTCCGAAGAGGGGGGGAGGACGGCCTCCCTATACGACCAACTGTATCCTGGCCAGAAACCAAGGATGCCCGACCGACAAGCAAGAGCAAAAGAATGTGGGGGAAAATAAGGACCGCAAGGTCCACTCGGTGCCGTATCAATAGGCAAACAAAGGAAAGCGAGCCAACGGAGCACAAAAATGTGAACCTTCCGAAGGTGGGGAAGTTAAAGACTTGAAGCCATCGTGAGAAGCTCTCCAAGGGCGTTTGATTGGGTGAGCCCCCCGAACACCGCACTGATACACCTAACCCTCAAAGTTGAAAAGAAGGAGACTGTGTGTGTGTGTAAACCTTTTATTCTTCCACTATCTCACCTACTAACTAAAGTAATCGGAGTACGGCATGGGATACTGCCCCCAGCCCTGGGCCCCCCTCAACGAAATCCTTCGCTACACCCCCCTGTAGGCCATACAAAAGAAACTCCCGCTCCCTTCTTCCCCTCTCCCTCAAACAACCTTGGTCCGTCACAAAGGAAACCCACTCCTGCCCCCCGGCCCCATGGTCGTAAACAAAATAAAATCCAACAACAAAAGAAACCCACTCCTGCCCCTTTGGCCCCGTGGTCGTGAACAAAGGAAATCCAAACCCACAAAAGAAACCTACACCTGCCCCCTGTGCCCTGTAGTCGTGAACAAAGGAAATCCAACCAAACAAAAGGAACCCACGCCTGCCCCCTGTGCCCCGTGGTCGTGTACATTATGGAATAACCGTCTGACCAGCATTACTCCCCTGGTCCACTGGGCGCCTCCTCCGTGTCTTCCGTCGTCATAGCCTAGCGACCCCTTCTTGCCGGGTCGTGTATCCTGGCATGTGCCGACTCATGCTGCTTGTCTCTCAGTACCATTTCCCCGCATATCTTGCAGGGCCGCCGTGGTCTGGGTTTCACTGGTGCCTGTGTTGGCTGGCTTGTGGGTAGATTAACGTTGGCTCCGATTACTTGGGCGGTGTCTGGTCGTTGGGTGCCGTCCCCGCTCCCGGCCATTTCTGGTTTTCCCTTAAGTTCGTGCGGCCAGTCGTCCATCCACTGAAGGAGTTCCCCTTGCCTCTTGTTATTGTAGAGCCCGATCGCTGTGGCGGTCGTTATCCCGCATCTGTTTGCTAGGTGGTCAAAGGTTATTATGTCCCGATCGCACGGACATCTCCTTCTGGCGCCGGTTATCTCCTGGTATGGCCAACCTGCCGTTGCCCTTAGCCCTAGTAGCCTTTTAAAGTTTTGCCTAGTTATGGCGTGCAGGTGTTTGTGCGCTTTGCCGGGCTTTCCTTGGTATCTGGTCCCTTCATTGGTGATCCTTTCTGCCCAGTCTTGTTGCATTCGGTTTTTAAGTGCGTCTTTGCCTAGCTGGTAATTGCCGGTGGTGGCGATAACGTTTTCTGCCCCGTGCTTGGCCATCCATTTCTTTGTCCAGGTGTTGTGGCGGTCCTTGGTGGTGGCTCGTAACGCCAGTAGGTTTTGTCTGAATTGCATCATGAGGTCTAGTGGTGGGATCCCGAGCTCGGTAAGGAAGGCCAGGACCGGTGTTTTCTTTTCCAGTCCAAAGGCCGTTCGGACTATCTTGTTGAGGGCCGCCTGCGCTTCTTTAACAGGCCTTTGTTTCCCCATGTCTCTATCCCGTACGTCAGCTGTAGGATTATTAGACCCTTGATTAGCCGCAGTGTCGTCCCTGCATTCAGCCCCCCTTTGCTGTATCTGGACGTTACTGCCCTTATGCGGTGCCCGGAGCTGGTGGCTTTGTTGATCCAGTGCCTGACGTGGTGGTCCCATTTCCATTTGTCTGTTAGGAAGTATCCGAGCCATCTCAAGTGGCTTTGAACGGGTATCCCTTGTCCCCGTAGGCGGACCTCGAACTTGCTCTGTGGTGGGGTGTGCACGAAGATTGTTTCAGCTTTACTGGGTGCGAACTCGTACCCGTCTTTGCCTGCGGTTGCCTCAAGTTCCCTAATGGTTTCCTGGTGCAGCCCTTTTCCTTCTTTAACGTCCTGGTATGTTGTTGCTATCAGGATGTCGTCCACGTACATCAGGACCTTGGTTTCCGCTTTTTGGGATGGTGTTGCCTGTACCTTTGCTGTCTCTAGCATGCTGATGAGAAAGAGTATTGGTGACAGGGGAGACCCCTGTGGCGTGCCCTTGTCAGTGGCATATCCTCTGGACGTCCTGCCATTGAACCGGTAGCTGGTCGTCCTGTCGGTGGCCCAATGTCGGACCCATTGTGCCAGATGACCCGAGTGCTTTCCGAGCCTTTCGCACACCTTACCCATCTGTTGGTGGTCGAATCCCCCTTGGACATCGAGGGTGGTGATGCACTTGCCGGTTTTTCCAGTTGTGTCCATTACGTTGTTTAGTGCTTGTATGGCGTCTGTCGTACCATACCTCTTTCTCCCTCCGAACATATTGTCTTCCAGGATTTCGAGCCTTGCTATCCGTATCACTGCTGCTCTTTCTAGTGTTTTTGCCAGTATAGATTGTAGTTGTATCGGCCTCCAGCTTTTTGCCACTGTATATGATGGTTTGTTAAGCTTGGGTATCAATATGGTAGTACTGACCTTCCAGCTTTCTGGGATTCCTTCTTTCCATGCCCGGTTCATCATTCTTAGGAATAGGGGCTCCCGTATTTTCCTAAAGCATTTAACGAGCCTGGTGGTGATGTTGTCTGGTCCGCTTGCTGCTCCGTTCAGTGACTGCTTGATGGCGGCGTCTAGGGTCTCTATTTGTAGTGGTTCGGGTTCGTCGTTTATTTGTTCCTTGGCCCGTCTCCTCTCTCCCCCGTACAGGGCCGTGTGGATTTCTTGAGCGATGTCCCCGTGTTCCGCTACTACTTCGCCGTTTTCCTTGGACAAAGCCGGTATGGGGTGCTTGGTGGTCCTTGGCCGGACCGTCCTGAAACATTCAGGATCTGTTTCTTCTTGAAGGGCTTTTCCGTTAGCTTCGAGTTTGGCTTCCATTATAGCTTTCCTCAGGTTTTTCTTCTTTTCCTTTAGCTCTGGGTGCCGGGGGTGCTTGTGTGCGAGTTTGAGGACCTCCTTTCGTTCTTGTTGCAGGGACTTGTTCCAGAACGCCTTGCATCCTGGTTTCTTTAGGGGGGTGTGCCTTCTGACTATACGCGTGAGTTACTTTTTGCACTTCGGCTGGGTGGTCCTTGTGGTCGTCCATGAGGCTGATCTCGGCCCTAATGGCTTCCCAGTCCACCTTGTCATGCCTTAGCGGCTTTTCCCCGTCGTCCCTCCATGTGAAACTGGTCTTTATTGCCAGTGCCCTATGGCTTGCTGTTGCTAGGTCCAGTGTTCGTACTTCGATTTTCTACCCTTTATCGGTAGCCACAAGGTCCAGGGTTGTTCCGTTTGGGTTGGTCGCATTGGGCGGGTGGGTGATTATGTGGGGGTTTCTCACTACCATATCCCTGTCGTCCATCCATCTGGCCAGCTTTAGTCCAGCCGTGTTTTGGCACCCCTGTGACCAAGTTGGGTGGTGTGCGTTCATGTCTCCTATTAGGATGTTGTTTTCCCCGTGTGTGTGCCATTGGTTTGTTATGTCGAAGTCCTTTGCCGAGGGTCTCTGGTAGCCAATGGTAATCTCCGCGCCTCCGGTCCACAGTGTAATGTATTGTGTCGTTATTCGTTCAACCACGAACATGTGAACATATTTATCTAAAATATATACGGCACAGCCGTATTTCATCGCCTTTGTGCTAGCGTAGCATGTAAATCCTTCTAAATGTATCCAGTCCCCATTCTCGAGAGGGCATTCTGCGATCGCTATTATTTTCGGTTTTCGTTTTTTTGAGAGTTTCATCAACTCGGTGACAACGTTCATGGACCCGCCGACGTTGTGATAAATTATATCTGTTGTCGCCATATTTATTTAGGCGTCGGGGGAGGGGCCAGCACTGCTGGTGCTTTTCCTTTATCCGCGGCCGTGGGGGGTTGTACTGGGGACTTCGCCCTAGTCCTAGTTGGGCAATGGTTATCTCCGGCGAAATGAGAGGTTTCTTCGCAGTTAACACATCTTCTTAGGGTATGGGAACACATCTTCCCTTTTCCGGCCGTGCAGTACGTCTGTGCGCAGAGGTGGTCTTTGGTGTGGTGTCTTCCTCCACAGTATTTGCATATTGCTTCCATCCTGCAATGGACGGCGTGGTGTCCGAATTGTAGGCATCTCGCGCAACAGGTTGATGAGTCTTTCTTCACATATTTCCGGAAGGTACACCTCATGCCAAAGATGGCCATGCTCGGGAGGGGTTTTTTTGTTTCGGCCATGATCCAGTCGTTTGCCTCTACCGCCACTATTGCTGAGGACTTGACTTTTCCTTCAGCTTTGAGCGCTGTCGGGGACCTGAGCCACTTAGGCCTGTCTAGCAGCCGGACCTGCGGGTTATATTCAGAGATTTCCTTAGCTAGGTCCTCCCATCTGTCCGAGTCCGTGTCCCATTCTTCGGGTGTCCAGTCTTCGTCCCCTAGTGGTATACTATTGATGACGATGTTGATGGACGGTGTGTCTGTGGTGACATTGAAGCCGAAAACGTCGATCCCGTTTAGGGCCTTGGTGATTGCCGGCACGTCGTTGAGGGCTGGCTCGGCCGGTAGGTCTCCCATGGTGGTAAGTACCAGGTCGTCATTTCGGTTAAATTCTGCGTATGCGAACTTAATCCTGGATGCCGAGTTGACCGCGTCTCTGATTCTTGCTGGTGACAGCCCTGCTGCTCCTATCCTGCGACCTCTTTCCACTGATCGGATAAGTAGCCTTCTCTGCCTGGCATGCGGGGTTGAGGGTGCCGAGGGTGCTGTCTCTCGGATGCCTGGGGCTGGCTCTTGTCTTTTTTTCTTTGTTGGCACTAGCCGGAAGCCGTCCACATCAATCCCGGAGGACGTAATGGTGGCCCATGTCTGTTTGAGCGTTGTTTTCTGTGGGGCGGTTTCGTTTGCCTTGGTGCTCGTCCCGGTTTGCGGTGCCGGTACTGGTGCGTCTCCCTTTGGTTTTCTTAGAATTTGTTTTGAGGGGGGGGGGGGGGAGTTCACTATTTTCATACCGTTTATCTCCAACTTTCGTACTGTATATCTCGGTGAATTATTATTTTAAGATCTTAATGAGAGTACACTTATGCTGATGGTGCAACCACTTTTGTC